>NC_030852.1:2530520-2582138 GCF_000208745.1 Theobroma cacao
TTCAATACCCATTAACTCAAATAATCGTTGCTAAAATAATAATATTGAAAAAAATAAATCTACATAATATTACATTTAAATCTAGGTTAGTGTAGTTAGTTAATTAGCAAGTAAATATTATTAAATAAAATTAAGTTAACCATTAATTTAATTAATTGTTTATTTGATTAAAAAAGGAAAATAATACATAAGATGGAATATTAATTCACTATGCTAGTTGAAGAATATTGATTTAAATAGGAAACTCTAAAAAATAATAATTAATAATTAATAACAAATAATACTAAGTATATTAACAAGGTGATAAATATTTAAATACTTAGTTAGGTGAATTATGAATCACCTAAGTCAATAAACGCGAGCATGTAGACATCAGCATTTTATCTTGTCATAGCACGTCACATTTATTTTGCAAATGACGTGGGAATCCCGATGATGGGATTTCCCCGAGGAGCTTGTAGAGACGAGTTTTTCTGGGGATATCTCTAGGTGCGGAAAATTTTGATACTTCACCAAAGTGTTGGGATGATCTTCGAATGATTTTTCAATAAAAGATTACCGACTCCATTATTTAAAATAAACAAGTCATGACATCATTTTACGCTTGCATCATGTGCATACGTAAAACCGAATAAAAAAACTCAATCAGTCAATTTAATAAAAATTTAATTAATAAGTAGGGATTAAATTAAAAGTAGGCTATATTAAGATAACTTAAGATTAAATGGTACCGTTCGTGGAACGAGCGCCACGGAGGTGCTAACCCTTCTCCGTGCGTAACCACACTCTCGAACCCATCTCTAAAAAACGTGGATCAGTTCTCGTTCTTTTGACGGACCTAAAATTAATTTAGGACGTCGTCGATTAGAATTGGATTAATAGGTGAACAATCACACCTAGATAAAAAAAAGATTAGTGGCGACTCCCACATATATATTATTACTTCACTGTTTTTAATAATTGCGAGAAATTTAGGATAAGGGGAGTGTGAAATTATTGGTCAAAGGTCAGTATATTCCTTCTCACACACTACACATCTTACATTCATGCATAAGCCTTCCACCCGGGCTTTGTCCTTAATTAGGAAGGAGTTAAGTAGCTACGCTCTCGTGAGGTGATAACCTCTGCATGGGCTAGTGAAGACTCCCACTCAGATCAAACCTAGTCCGTTTGAAGCCTGTAATGGGTGAGGATCGGGATGCCTTACTAGTTCGTGTGGACGACAGTGAGAAGTGATTTGGGAACCTTTAGCTCCATTTTCAACCCAAACTCAGCATGTAGAATACCGAGAGTTGCCTTTACTTAGGTAGAGCTTCACCCGTGAGAATATACCTTTTGACTAGGTACACATGAAGGAATTTTCATAATCCCCTCGTTCTAAATTCTTCTCCGCGAGTAATAAAGGTATCAGGTTATTAATTACTTTCATTCATCTTTTGGAATTTTTGTTCACGGTACTGACTTAAACTTTTTGTCACATGCATATTTGCATCATAATTTTGCATATAGTAAAAGTTTTTGTCACTTGACAACCGTTGATAGAGTAGATCCAATTGCATACATGGAGTCATCATGACCATCCTTGAGTTACGATGGAATATACGAAGTGACTCAGCATATGACAAGTGCCCAACAAAGTAAAGGAGATTGTTTGCCAAAAGATCACTTCTCGTCACTACCTGATAGGGTCCACCTCGATCTTAAACAGAACAACTTCACCGATTTGCTCAACATATGGGATAAGTGGGGGGCTACCACTCGGGCAAATTTTGATAGGAAATATGGCCACATACCTCGACTCCTTAAGGTCCAGATAGATGAACGGTTGTTGAAGGCCATTGTGCAATTTTGGGATCCGTCGTATAGATGCTTCGTGTTCAATAAGGTGGATATGGTCCCCACAATCGAAGAGTACTCGACTCTCCTACAAATCGATCTTGATAATCCATACAAGATATATTGGAGAGGACAAAAGATCGGACACAGGCGAAAGTTAGCCAAGATGATGGTATTACCCCGGCAAAAGTTGATCAGAACCTAAGGAAAAAAGGGGACAATGAATGTATCCCATGGAGTTTTCTATATAGCTATATCATGAAGCATTGGGACACCGAGCAAGGACAGCTTGTGATGGCCTTGGAAATTTACGGGCTAGTAATCTTTCCCAAGGTCTTGGGACATATAGAGGTCGAAATTATAGACTTCTTCGAGCAAGTCATCAACAAGGCCAATCCTTCACCCTCTATTCTAGCGAAAACTCTCAGATCACTGAATTACTGTCGAAGAAAAGGGGAAGGATGATTTGTGGGATATGCACAGCTTCTTTCTATCTAGATAGTAAGTCACTTTAAATGCAAGGTCGATAAGTTCAGAAAGCCATTTCATCCGCAAACCGCCCCTATCAGAGAATTTTGTGAGAGTGAATGGCCAGAAAATAGGACTAAGGAGCAATGGATCTCTAAACTTCGGGAACTCATGTGTATGGAAGTAACATGGAGAGCTCCGTGGATGCCGCATCACCCGGTCTTATACAAATGAGAAAATGAACCTTGGGTACCGCTAATGGGGCCATGGGGAGCAATCAGTTACGCCCCAATTATGGTGAAAAGACAATTTGGGTCAGAGCATTTTGTGTCGATAACACACCGACTTAATACTTTGGAGTTTGCTTATGGAGAGCCAGGTTTTCTGAAAAGGATTGAGGAGATTGCGCAAGCTTGGAAGAAAACCAACCGAGTTGATCAAGGGAGGTACACCGATGAAGTGACTACCGGATATCAGATATGGCATGACCAACGAGTTAAGGATGTGGTATATCCGAAAGAAGATGCACTACGTGGCCCAGTTGATCCAGAACCACAAGACGCTTTGCTCGAAAGTGAGTTGGCTCGAAAGAAGTCCGAAGCTGAAAATGCCAGTTGGAAGCAACGGTATGAAGACCTCCAAAAAGAGTGTGAGAAAATGAAAAGAAAAGTAATTGAACAAAGAAAGAAGGTCCAAAAAATAGAAGGGAAGTATGAGAGCCTGAATGATAAGTTTTCTGCCACAACCAGTGAACTTCAAAGGGAAATACAAGTGAGAGAAAATCGAGGCAATGAACTTCAAGCACATAATGATGGACTAAGAAGTCAAGTGCGATTCCAACAAGAGTCCATCCAATTACTAAAACAGGAGTATGAAGAGCTCGAAGGGGTCATGACGACTTATCAATAGGAATATGAACGCCTCAAGCAATAGAGCACCAGAATTCAAGAGTAGGGTGAATCTTACAGACAAGCTTATACAGAGAAACACGACCAGATGGATTACTTGGTTTGGCAAATGAGGGAGGTGGCTTACAAGGCGAGAAGCATGGCTTGGAAGACGGACATATTAAGGAGCTAGGTCTTTCCAGTTGGAAAACAAGAGCAACAGTTGATTAAGTATTTAGATGAGGTGTATAGCCATTATAATAAGATTGACGAATATTTCTAGATGGCTTCTGAGTTGTAATCAAAGACAAATATCTTATGCAATGGATAACTTTGTTGTTGGGTGTCATGTGATGAATACTTTTAGTACATAATCATTCATACATGCATAAATCATCATTTCATGGCAATAAGTATTTTCATTTAAAAATAAAGATAATGGGTTCATTCATGCATCAAATACGCATCTAATTCATGTTTATGATTACAATAAGGTTCCAAAATAGCTCGACCACCTAAGCCAAGTGACCAACGTGTTCATAATACGTGTCAGCGAGCAAGGATCATGGAAGAAGAACAAAGAGAGCGAATGGACAGAATGGAAAGAGCTCAGGAAGAAATGAGAGAACAGTTAGCAAAAATGATGGAATTGATGATGAGTTTCAGTAAAGGAAAAAGAGCGATTGAAGAGCCAGCTCCGTCAGAAAACCCACCAGCTCAAGACAGTGGAAACCAAAGGGATGATCCACCCTATCCCCCAGGGTTCACTCCACCACATGCCCAAACCGCTCAAAGGGTCCACCCCCAAGTGATGCCATCCATTTATTACAATGCACCAACCCCGATGGGCCATCAATCGACTCATGGGCAATTTGGGTCATATTTTGGGATAAATCCTGCTGAACCAATACACGTCCCAGATTTAAACGACCCAAAAGAGCAAGAGAAACTAAGAAAGGACTCGTCACAAACAGGAGAAAATGAAAAAAACTAGAAAAAGTACGATTTATTGGAATAACGTCTTCGTGCTATCGAAGGAGTTGATAGGTTTGGTACCATGGACGCAACCGAGCTATGCTTAGTGCCGGATGTATTGATCCCTGCCAAGTTCAAGGTTCCGAAATTTGAAAAATATGACGGAACAAAGTGTCTCATGGCACATATTACCATGTATTGTCGGAAGATGACTGCATAGTCTCATGATGATAAGTTACTGATCCATTTTTTCCAAGATAGCTTGACTGGGTCAGCTGCTCGGTGGTACGTACAGCTAGATCGAAATTGTATTAAGACTTGAAAAGACCTAGCAAGAGCCTTCATAGCCCAATACAAGCATGTGGCTGAATTAGCCCCTGATCGGTTGTCATTGCAGACTATGGAAAAGAAGCAAAGTGAGAACTTCAAGGAATATGCCCAAAGGTGGAGAGATATAGCAGCGCAAGTTCAGCCACCTCTTACTGATAAGGAGATGACTGTGTTGTTCATAAACACACTTCGAGCACCATTTTATGAGCGTTTGATCGGCAATGCCACAAAAAACTTTACAGATTTGGTCTTATCGAGAGAAATAATAGAAGGAGCTATCAAAAATGAAAAAATTGAGGGGCATGAAGTTGCCAGCTCAAAGAAAGGGAATACGCCCAAGAAAAAAGAAGGGGATGTGCAAGCAGTCGCTCACGACGGCTAACAAGCCCACAATTTTAACCCATATTGCTCGTGCCCCCCATACCAACCTTTCTATCCGAACATATGCAACATCACACAAAATCCATATGTGTACCAACCTGCCCCGCAACCAACGTTTCAGATCAATGTTCTTCCACAAACTCCACCACCAAGACTGGTAGCTTCAACCAATAATCCTGGTCATGGTCAAAGAGGACCAAAAACTACCTTAGAAAAACCAAAGTTTGATCCTATTCTAGTCCCTTACACTACATTGCTACCACAACTCATAGAAAATCGACTCATTGATCGAACCCCTTTAAAACCACTCCGACCACCTTTCCCGAAATGGTATGACTCGAATGCACATTGTGATTACCATTTTGGAATTCAAGGGCACTCCTCCGAGAATTGTACTGCTTTAAAACATAAAGTCCAAGCACTCATTAAGGTAGGACTTTTAAATTTTTCCAAAAAAGATAGTTCACGTGTTGATGGGAATCCTTTACCTAATCATGGAAGACCGACAGTGAATGTCATACATGAAGGGATGATTCAAATGGTGAAAAAGAGTATTGATGAGATTCAAACGCCAATGGATAAAGTGTTTGAGGCGTTGTCCAAGATAAATGCCATCACTCAAGAACTCATCGACACAAAGGAATTGGGGCATGATCTCGCTTATTCTTGCAAATTTCATATAGAGGCAATTGGGCATTCCATTCAAAATTTTGATAGCTTTCGTTGTAAGTTGCAAGAATTGATGGATTCATCGGTAATTGAGTTTTATGAACAAGCCGAAGAGAATTTAGTCGGAACCATAAATGGAGACACCCTAGCTGAAGTGGCATCAAGTTCATTCGGGGCGAACAAACCTAAACCTCTCACCATCTTCTATGAAGAAAACAGGAGCCCAATGAATGATACATCCCCTACTATGATCAGAAGTGATATTACCATTGAAGTCCCCAGCACGTTCCCTTACAAGAGCGATAAGGCTGTCCCATGGAATTATGAGTGTAATATTTTGGGCACAGCTTCGTTCGCCCCCCAAGCATCTTTTGAAGATCTAACTGGTGTGGGGGGTATAACGCGAAGTGGGCGATGCTATTCCCCTGAGATAGCGAAAAAAGTTGGAAAAGGGAAACCTGCACAGGGAGAGAGAGGCCTGAAGAAAGCAGATACCTTTTCTAAGGACCAAGTTGTCGAATCTGTAGTTGCTCCGAACAATGAGGTCAAAAATCCTGTTATCGAGAAAGAAACGAGTGAATTTCTCAAGTTTATTAAACATAGTGAATACAGTGTGGTAGAACAATTAACCAAAATGCTTGCTCGCATCTCACTGTTGTCCTTACTTTTGAATTCGGAAGCACACAGGAACGCGCTGCTTAAAGTCTTGAACCAAGCTTATGTGTCACAAGATATATCAGTGGAAAGGTTAGACCACATTGTGGAAAACATTACAGTGGGGAACTTCATTGCCTTTAATGATGAAGAAATCCCATCGGGTGGTCGAAGACGTAACAAAGCTCTGCACATTACCATCAAATGCAAGGACCATGCCATACCTAGGGTCTTGGTCGACAATGGTTCAACATTAAATGTCATGCCTCACTCTACTTTAACCAAGTTGCCAGTAGATGTGTCTTATATGAGAACCAGTCGCATGGTTGTAAGGGCCTTCGATGGGACCATAAGGAAGGTGGTAGGAGACATTGAACTACCGATAAAAATTGGCCCTTGCATTTTTGAGGTCCAATTTCAAGTCATGGACATTGCCCCGTCATACAATTGCTTGTTAGGGCATCCATGGATTCATATGGCGGGAGCCATACCATCTTCCCTTCATCAAAAAGTTAAATTCATAGTTGAGGGCCAACTGATAAGTGTATCTGCGGAGGAAGACATACTGGCTATTCAACCATCATCTGCTCCCAATGTAGAGGCGACAGAAGAAGTCCCAGAATGCTCTTTCAGATCTTTTGAATTTGTTAATGCTACTTATGTGGGGAAAAGAGAAGTGATACTGACTTCTCGTTTATCAGTAGCAACTAAAATGGGAGGGTAAACAGACAGTGGGTAAAGGATGCCGTGTCGGTTTGGGGTTAGGAAAGAATTTACAAGGAATTAACTGTCTTCTGACTCCAATAAAGAATGAAGAAAGGTTTGGTTTGGGGTAAAAGCCTACCAAAGAAGAGAGAAGGAAACTGGCAGCTCGAAAGAAGATTAAAAGGATGGCTCAACTTGAGCGAAAGGAAGAAGAATTTGGGGAACGGACAATCCCACACTTATATGAGACTTTTTGCTCTGCAGGTTTCATTCATCCCGAAGCACCAACAAAGGTCAATCAGGTTCTACGGATATTTGATGAGCTATCAATCCATATGATCAAAGATGAAGAACCTAACGAGAAGATCCTTGTGGTGTATTTAGTACTGCCAAGAGAGGAGCTAAGCAGTTGGACAGTCACAAAATTGCCCATCATCTTTAAGTCTTCAGAAATGTAATGAACAAACGCCTATGCCCAAGGGTGTTAAGAGTAATTTCTTGTTTAAGTAGGGCTTTCTGTTACCTTCATCATTTAAATAAATGACAGTGCATAATGTGTTTCATAATTCATCAATCTTTTTGCATGTTTCCTTTCATCTATTCTTTTAGCCAATAAATACTTGCTCATACACGTGTCCAATTCTACCTGTTTGCAAGTCTTTAAGTGATGAACACAAAGGCAATCTAGACAATGATTTGAATATCGATTTTGAGATGATTTCGAATGTTGATGAATTGAAAAATGAAGAGGAGGTGGATGACTATGGCTTACCCCCTGATTTGTCGAGAATGTTGGAATAGGAGGAAAGGGAGATTTTACTTCATCAGGAACTCACAGAAATGATTAACCTCAAAAATAGGGAAGAAAAGAAAGAAGTTAAGATTGGCACCTCGTTGTCATCTAATGAACGGCAGAAGTTAGAAAAACTGCTCCGTGAATATGTGGATGTGTTTGCTTGGTTATATCAAGACATGCCAGGTCTCAACACTGACATTGTTTTCCATAAGTTACCTTTGAGACCAGATTGCAAGCCTATTAAACAGAAGTTGAGAAGGATGAAGCCAGAAATATTGCTGAAGATTAAAGAAGAAATAAAGAAGCAATTCGATGCTGGATTCTTAAAGGTGGCTAAGTATCCTGAATGGGTGGCTAATATAGTTCCAGTTCCTAAGAAGGATGGAAAAGTTCGAATGTGTGTTGATTACAGGGATTTGAACAGAGCAAGTCCGAAGGATAGCTTCCCTTTGCCACATATTGATACTCTTGTGGATAACACAGCAAAGCATGCTTTGTTCTCATTTATGGATGGTTTTTCTGGTTACAATCAGATCACGATGGCACCCGAAGATATGGAAAAAACAACATTCGTAACCATGTGGGGGACATTTTGTTACAAAGTAATGCCATTTGGATTGAAGAATGCAGGTGCCACCTACCAAAGGGCAATGGTAGCTTTGTTTCACGATATGATGCACAAAGAGATAGAGGTATATGTGGATGACATGATTGCAAAATCTCATACAAAAAGAGATCATACTGTCAATCTCAAGAAGCTATTTGAGATATTGTGAAAGTTTCAGCTTAAGTTGAATCCTGCAAAATGCATTTTTGGTGTAACTTCTGGGAAATTGTTGGGGTTCATAGTAAGTGAAAAAGGAATTGAAGTGGACCCAGATAAGATACGAGCTATTCAAGGGCTGCCACCTCCCAAAACGCAAAAAGAAGTGAGGGGATTTTTAGGGAAGTTGAATTACATTGCTCGATTTATATCCCAGCTCACTTGCAAATGTGATTCAATCTTCAAGCTGCTTCGAAAACGAGACCCAGGAGAGTGGAATGAAGAATGTCAAATAGCCTTTTATAAAATCAAAGAATATCTCACAAATCCACCGCTGTTGGTGCCATCGACGGTTGGAAAACCTCTTTTTTTGTATTTGACTGTGAACAAGAATTCTATGGGATGTGTATTGGGACAACATGATGAAACTGGAAAAAAAGAACGGGCCGTATATTACTTGAGCAAGAAATTCATGGAGTATGAGTCCAAATACTCTACGCTCGAAAAGATGTGTTGTGCGCTAGCATGGACCGCCCAGAGGCTCCGACAATACATGTTGTATCACACAACATGGTTGGTGGCAAAATTAGATCCCATCAAGTATATTTTTGAAAAACCCTTTTTGTCTGGAAAAGTAGCTCGATGGCAAGTGCTATTGTCTGAATATGATATTGTATATGTGTCACAAAAGTCAATCAAAGGGAGCGCCATCGCTGATTTCCTCGCAGATCGAGCTAATGAGGATTATGAATCTGTAAGTTTCGATTTTTTAGATGAAGATTTAATGGCCGTCTTGGATATAGAAGAGGATGGTCCTAATGAACTTAATCCATGGAAGATGTATTTTGATGGAGCATCCAATGCTTTGGGGCATAAAATTACGGCAGTGTTGATTTCTCCAAATGAAAAGTACTATCCAGCCACGACAAGATTGAATTTCAATTGTACTAACAATATGGTGGAGTATGAAGCGTTGGTAATGGGATTACAAGCAGCAATTGAGATGAAGGCTGACGCGATAGATGTTTACGGAGATTCGGCTTTAGTGATATGTCAAATGAGAGGCGAATGGGAAACTAGAGATTCTAAACTAGTTCCATATAAAAAGCTGGTTACAGAATTAAGCAAACAGTTCAAAGAAATCAGCTTCAACCATTTGCCTCGAGAAGAGAATCAGATTGCTGATGCTTTGGCCACCCTCGCAGCAATGTTCAAAATGAAAGAAGCGGCTGATGTACGCCCTTTTGATTTAGAAGTCCGTGAAGTCTCTGCACACTACTTAAATGTTGAGAAAGAGGTTGATGGTAAGCCGTGGTATCATGATATCATGCAATACATCAAGCACCAAGCATATCTTGAGAATGCCACGGACAATGACAAACGAACTCTTAGAAGATTAGCAATGGGTTTCTTCCTTAGTGGAGAAGTGCTCTATAAAAGAAGTCGAGATCAAGTACTCTTGAGATGTGTGGATGTTACAGAAGCCAACAAAATAATGAAAGAAGTCCACGAAGGAACTTGTGGAGCTCATACTAATGGACATATGTTGGCTAGACAAATTATGAGAGCTGGTTATTATTGGTTGACATTGGAATCAGACTGCATAAACTTTGCTCGAAAATGCCACAAGTGTCAAGTTTACGCTGATAGAATCCATGCTCCACCAGCCCCATTACACATTTTCACAGCACCTTGGCCATTTTCAATGTGGGGAATGGATGTGATTGGGCTTATTACGCTGAAAGCCTCTAATGGACATCGATTCATATTGGTGGCCATTGATTATTTCACGAAATGGGTAGAAGCAGCTTCTTATGCCAATGTGACACAAAAGGTGGTGTGCAAGTTCATCCGAAAGGAGATTATATGTCGGTATGGGCTATCGAAAAAGATTATTACTGATAATGCAAGCAATTTGAATGATGCGATGGTGAAGGAGGTTTGCACTAAATTCAAGATCAAGCATCATAACTCGACAACTTACCGTCCGAAGATGAACGGAATGGTAGAGGCAGCCAACAAAAACATCAAAAAGATTATCGAAAATATGACTGAAGTTTATAAAGACTGGGGTGAGAAATTTCCTTTTGCCTTACAAGCATACTGAACTTCTGTGCGTACTTCCACCGGGGTAACTCCGTACTTATTAGTGTATGGTACAGAAGCAGTTCTACCTGTTGAAGTGGAAATCCCATCATTGAGGGTGTTGAGGGAAATAGAATTGGAAGATGCTGAGTGGGTTCGCTCCCGCTACGAGCAATTAAATCTGATTGAGGAGAAAAGGCTTGCAGCTCTTTGTCATGGCCAGATGTATCAACAAAGGATGATAAGAGCATACGAGAAAAAAGTTCGTCCCAGGCAGTTTCGAGAGGGAGAGTTAGTTCTCAAGAGAATACTCCTTAATCAAACTGATTTTCGGGGAAAGTGGATGCCGAATCGGGAAGGGCTATATGTGGTAAAGAAAGCTTTTTCAGGAGGAGCTTTGATTTTGGCTGACATGGACGGGGAAGATTTGCCTAATCCGATAAATGCGGATGCGGTGAAGAAGTACTATGCTTAAAAAAAAAACGGAAGGGGTTCGTGCTGAAAACCCGAAAAGGGCAGCTCGTACCTAAAGGAGGAGGCTCATGTTGAAAACCCGAAAAAGGCGGCTTGAGGCCGAAAAGCAAGAAGTTAGAATGGAATTTGAAGATGTCAACTTAAAGGGAACACAAGATTGAGGTAGAAATACACCATGAAGGGAGCTCCACAATTTCACAAAATAAGGGAAGCTATGGAGTCTGCAACCTACAGATTTACTCAAAGCACCAATCAAGGACAATTCTTGAAGTCGAATATCAGATTGTTTTCTCTGAGTGGTCTAGGTGTTCATTACTTAAAGATCTAATATTTGCTTTGTAAATTCTTTTTTGCCTTGAATTATCTGACTTCTCATATATGAAATTCTCCTTCACCTTTTTATTTTTACCTTTTCGTTGTTTACCATCCCATTGATTTCACATAATGGCTGTCATAGAAATGAATGATGACTGGTGAAAGAAATAAACTAATTAAGCAAGAAATTACATTCATTGTTCAACAAAAGACTTGATGATGAAAAAAAGAATGGTAGAGTTTTTAAACTTGAGCAAAAAAGGGGTCAAATGTCGAAAAAAAAAGGGGGGGGGGGGGGCACGCCTAAGGAAAATCAAGAATGTCAGCCAATGAAGAAAGGTACAAGACGAAGGTCATTGAAAGCTGCAGTGAAAAATCGGATGAAACAAGAGAAGGATTTTGGAACCTTAATAAATCATAAACATGAAAACATTTCATCATGTCAATCATGCATACATGTCTAGCCATGCACCCGACAAGAATCAAAATTAATTCATGTCCCAAGCTTCGAAAGTAGAAATTCACTCGAGCTAAAGTGTTGAGATTGTAAAACTTTGATGGAAGGATTTGAGTTTTTTCATTTCATGTTAATCCAATTAAGTTAGCATAAAGAATTAAACTGAACCTGTTGTGAGAAAGTTCGAGCCTAGATTAAGTCTAGGAATTTTAATTTTGTTTAAATCGAACCTGTTATGAGATAGGTTGAGCCTAAATTAAGTTTAGGAATTTCAATATTTAAATCGAACCTGTTGAGAGATAGGTCGAGCCTAGATTAAGTCTAAGAATTTTAATTTTGTTTAAATCAAACCTGTTATGAGATAAGTCGAGCCTAATTAAGTTTAGGAATTTCAATATTTAAATCGAACTTGTTGTGAGATAGGTCGAGCCTAGATTAAGTCTAAGAATTTTAATTTAATTTAAATCGAACTTGTTGTGAGATAGATCGAGACTAGATTAAGTCTAAGAATTTCAATTTTGTTTAAATGAACCTGTTATGAGATAGGCCGAGCCTAAATTTAGTTTAGGAATTTCAATTTTGTTTAAATCGAACCTGTTGTAAGATGGTCGAGCCTAGATTAAATCTAGAAATTTTAATCGAATTTATTCTAATATGTGTCAAGCCTAGATCAAGTCTAAAATTTTAATTTTGTTTAAATCGAACCTATTGTGAGATAGGTCGAGCCAAGATTAAATCTAGGAATTTTAATCGGATTTGTTCTGATATGGGTCAAGCTTAGATCGAGTCTAGAAATTTCATTTTTGTTTAAATCAAACTTATTTTGAAATAAATCAAGCTTAGATCGATTTGATTAAATCAACTGGCTTCGAGATAAGCCGAATGTGGTGTCTACGTCTTTGTACTATTTTTGATTCTCAAGAATGTACAAAGAGGGGCAACTGTAGACACCTAAAAAATAAATGAAAAAATTAAATTATAATAAAATAAAATATAAAGTAAAATAAATTAAAAAAAAAAAGAGAAGGAATGGCTAGGCGTACGCCCAGCCATCCCTTCCCCCAACCACCCTGAATGATGGAGCTCTGGCTACCAACTCCTTGGTGCCAGAACCCTATTGCCGGGTTGTCCAAATTTTTGGACAACCAGGCTGTTAAAAATCGAACCTGCAAAACCAAAGGGAAGAATCAAGAAGAAACTTTTTCAAAAAAACCAAAAGACCTAAAATCTCTAGCAGCCAAAAACAACCACAATCAACAGCAACGAAAAATCCCAAACATGCAAAAAACAAAAAGAAACGAAAAGAGAGAAAGGAGTGAGTCTTGGGGGACTTTTTCGGGTCTAGGTTTCTAGGATTAAAACGGGATTTTTTGGGTTTATCGGTTGAAGCTCGGAAGGGAGTTTAGGCAGCTGCTGCCGGCAATAAAAGGGAAAAGCTTTGGGTGCTCCTTTGATTAGGGAAGGGTTGTTTTTTGAGGCTACCAGTTGGGGGTTAGAGAGAAGATAGAGAGACCGGCACCGGCGAAGAGAGGGAGATCTTAACCGCCGCCGGTGAAGTGAAAGGAAAAAGGAGGCCTTGTAGTGGCCTGCGGGTAGAGAGAAGGTGGAGAGGCCGACGACTAGAGAGAGAAAATGAAAGTTGAAAATGAAAAGAAAAGGCTAAAAAGGCGTTTTTATACCCAGGTGTAGGAGAGCAAAACGGTGCTGTTTTAGTGGAGTGGCAGAAGTTGGAAGGTCCAAGCCCAAACGGCGTCGTTTTGAGCGGCACTACAGGCACCAAACGGTGCGTTTTGAATTCTGCTTTGTGGACCTCAGGAAGCAGACCGGGTGTAACAGATTTGGGCTTCTGCGGGCCAACGGGTTGGGCTAATTCGAGCCCAGAAAGGTATAACCCATCTTCTTTGCTTTGGACTTGTCTCAATTAATTTTGGGTTGGCCCATTTGGTTAAATAAATTACATTTTATTGTTATGATTTAAACCATATTAGGAAAAGTTATTTATATATATGTATATATATATTATGAATGCTTATATTTAATATTAGAAAATAAAAAAATAATAATGATAGTAATAATAAAAAATAATAGTAAAAATGCATAGTTTAGAAGAATATATATATATATATATAATAAGTAAATAAATAGAAAGAAAATTCATAATAGATTTAGTTTTTTTTAAAAAAATAAATATAGTAATAATGATAAGTAAATAGAAAAAAAGTAAAAAAATGAATGAAATGATTATTTGAAAAATTTCACCTGAGAGAGGTAAAGAGTTGCCTCTTCTAAGTGGGATTTTTTTTAATGCGAAATTCGAGACGAATTTTCACCGAAGCGTCGGGATAAATCCGAACTCCGAACTTCAATACCCATTAACTCAAATAATCGTTGCTAAAATAATAATATTGAAAAAAATAAATCTACATAATATTACATTTAAATCTAGGTTAGTGTAGTTAGTTAATTAGCAAGTAAATATTATTAAATAAAATTAAGTTAACCATTAATTTAATTAATTGTTTATTTGATTAAAAAAGGAAAATAATACATAAGATGGAATATTAATTCACTATGCTAGTTGAAGAATATTGATTTAAATAGGAAACTCTAAAAAATAATAATTAATAATTAATAACAAATAATACTAAGTATATTAACAAGGTGATAAATATTTAAATACTTAGTTAGGTGAATTATGAATCACCTAAGTCAATAAACGCGAGCATGTAGACATCAGCATTTTATCTTGTCATAGCACGTCACATTTATTTTGCAAATGACGTGGGAATCCCGATGATGGGATTTCCCCGAGGAGCTTGTAGAGACGAGTTTTTCTGGGGATATCTCTAGGTGCGGAAAATTTTGATACTTCACCAAAGTGTTGGGATGATCTTCGAATGATTTTTCAATAAAAGATTACCGACTCCATTATTTAAAATAAACAAGTCATGACATCATTTTACGCTTGCATCATGTGCATACGTAAAACCGAATAAAAAAACTCAATCAGTCAATTTAATAAAAATTTAATTAATAAGTAGGCTATATTAAGATAACTTAAGATTAAATGGTACCGTTCGTGGAACGGGCGATTAAATTAAAAGTAGGCTATATTAAGATAACTTAAGATTAAATGGTACCGTTCGTAGAACGGGTGCCACAAAGATGCTAACCCTTCTCCGTGCATAACCACACTCCCGAACCCACCTCTAAAAAACGTGGATCAGTTCTCGTTCTTTCAACGGACCTAAAATTAATTTAGGATTTCGTCGATTAGAATTGGATTAATAGGTGACCAATCACATCTAGATAAAAAAAAGATTGATGGCGACTCCCACATATATATAATTTTCGCCCACGTCTAGCGGTCGGGTTTCCGAACCTGCACGTTACGACAATTATATGTAAAAGGAATGAGATGTTGACAAAATTTTGATAAAAAAAAAGCATGCATTTTTGTTCTTTATCACTAAATGGTTATTTAAGATATTTTTTTATTTAAAATATTAATAAAATTTATCTAATTTGTAAATAAGATTTCTAATTGTGTTTATTGATTTTCCACTAGAAAATGTCTATACGTTGGTTATTTAAGTCAAATACAAATTCCTCCAATGTTGAAGGTGCAAATGAATTGAATTTACTTTTTGCAAAGCCGGGAAAAATAGTTGGATATATAGGGTAGCCAACTTACAAAGGAGTGCTCCATTTATTTTTTGCTTTAACTAGCAAAATTCTAATTAAATTAATTATTTAAATAATCTACAATTCAACTAATTCTTAGAAGTTAGAAACGTAAGAGTTTTTTTACTAAACAAGTGCCACCACCTTTTATAAATAGTGCTTTAACCAAAAATTTGTAACATTAACAATTTCTACGATGTTATTATTTATAATGCAAATTTATTTTCCCTAAATTTATTTATGATACCACAAATTGAAAGATGAATTTTTTTCTCGATTTTTTCATGTATATAAATTGTTATTTCTATTGCTCTTTAAATTTTATAATATAGTAAAATCTCTATAAATTAATACCCTTTGGACTATAAAAGTTTATTAATTAATCGAGATATTACTTAATCGATAAATTTATAATTTATTAATTCATACATTAATTAATAATAAATTAATTTATCAAGATATTTTTATTTTTTTCCAAAACATTGAACTTAATACATGTATTCTATGTTATGATTATACGAATATTACCTAATTAGTGAATTATGAATTACCATTATTCTATTTATTTGTGTAACTAAAACAAGTTCATGAATATAATTAATCTTATTAAATAGAAGTCATGAATCTATTCATTTTTACAACAAATAAAAATTACATTCAATATATACTTAATTAATATACTTCATGAATATTAAGTCAAGTAAAAACATTTATAAAAAGAACATATAGTATCACAAACGATAAAATTAAATATAATGATTTCTTATCTCAAAGGTCAATATAGATGAAGTGCATAGAGTATCATATGAGTATAATATAAAAAAATCAAATTACACCCAAAAACAATAATCATATTATATAATTTCTCTTACAATACGAGAACATTACATCAAAAGAAACAAATAACACTGGAGATTAAAAACATTAAACTTAATACATATCTCCTTTAGCTTATATTAGAAATGATAATCCAAATCCTTGTGCAAATAAAATCTTTGGTCCAAATGATACTCTGAGTCAGCTTTGATTCAGCATTAAACACGTGGAGGTTGAAGGTTTCTTATTCAGCCCACATGAGGCTGACCATTTATAATTGGATCCTTATGACAATAATGGAGTTAGAAACTTGTTCCGGGCCTTCTTGGTTGGCCCACGAAATCGCTTGACCGCAGTCCTTCGCGTTTGTGACCTGGGTGTGAGACCAGCAGTGGGAAACCTCCGCCAAATTCAACACAAGCAATGAATGGTTTGAAGTGGAGTTTGGTAAGGTCACGTCAAGTGTTTGAAAAAAATTAAGTAAACCATTTTAGGATAGATTTGATAATTATGTATATAACATGATACAAATGTAAGTGAATTTGAATTTAAGGAGATCGTGTTTCATATATTATAATATTTATTGATTCGTATAAAAATTATTATGTTTATAATTATTAAGATTTATTGATGTTAAATTTTATTATATTTGATAAATATTATGATATTTATATTTTTTTACCATAAATTTGAATAAAAGAATTATATTTTAATTTAATCATTTTAATTATTTTCATTGTATTAATTGTTGTGTTTTAATCACATTAATTGTGTAAATAGTGTAAGCATGCTATAAATTGTACAAAATTTGATCATGCTAATCGTGTAAACAAATTGTGTCATGTCTTATAAAATTTTACTTGATATATTTAACAAACGTATTGATCGTGTCGTATCATGTTATACTTTAATTAAATGTATTTATGTGAGTCTTTAAGATCGTGACATGATTAATTAATTATGTCGTGTTTTAATTTATCTATATAATCATTAATGTTCTATGTTTACATAATATGATTAAAGCACGAAAACACACATTGCCAAGTTAATGTTGCATGTCATGGTCTCAAATAGGAGCCTTGAATTTTGTATTAGCTGTGAGAATTGATATTTAAGTATTTATATTATTTTAAATCTTTGAGTAACTTTTTGTGAAATAAAATTGTGGAACCTTGTATGTTGGTATAGATCGTGAAATTTGAAAATCTGAATCAATTTTAGATACGGACGATGTATCACTGAAGACAATTGAACCCTTATTAAAATGAGAAAGAAATCACAATTTTAAAGAAAACTCATGAGTTCCATACCTATTTATTCTGACATTGGTGTGGAGCATAACAGTACACACTATTTAAGTTAACAAAAGGAAAATTCGGTGAGACTGGGACCCAGTAGTCATCACTCAGCAGCAGCGGAGCTCAAAGGGGGTTGAGCACCTTCTGTCACGTCGCTGTTCAATAGGTCGGCAAATTGTTAGCTACACCCGAAGAAAAAGCCTAGAAATTGCACGGCAGATGCCACGGAAGCAACTTCCCTGGACCTGGCGTACATGCTGGACTGTGGTCCATGGCTCATCATCATTCAACCATTGGCAATTTCTGAATATCTTTGAGGGCTCCCGTCTCACCTACTCGCTGTTTCAGTTACATTCATTGACTTCAACATCATAACTACAAACCTTGAACTTGCTAACTTTTGGTTTTCTTTCCCTTTCATATTATGGAATGCATACCTGTCCTAACTCTTGAAACCTTGTATTAGTTATTATTATTATTATTATTTTCTTTCGGTTGCTTTTGAGAATTTAGTATTGCTGACAGCTACTCCCAAAGGGTTTTACTTTATCTCCTATATGCTTTATTAATTAATATCATATTAGCGTCATATATTAAATAAATACGTACAAGAGGCATATTATACTCTTATATCATGTTACAAGGAAAAAATATTATATTATAAAAAATTGTATATATTAAAAAAGTAAATAAATTATATATATATATAAAAGATTAATTCTATTCATAAATTAATTCTAATTAGATATTATAATCTGATTACATAATAATATGGTATAACAACTTTAATTTATACAATTATCTGAATGGACATCTTGAATTTGGTCATGACTCCCTGGCTGTGTCCTTGTACACCTTAGATGGCATTGGTTTTTCCCTTTTTTCCCTCCATTCGAATTAACAATTTGGGTGTTACATCAACTTGTATCAGACTACACTGTTTTCATGCTTGTATTAATTATATGAAACACATATTAATAAAAAAAAAAAGGGGAGGAAGAGATGGAAAGAGAAGAGAAAGAAACAAGGGTGAGGGGAAGGATTGGATTAGGCTGTCATCTGGTGCCAATCGACCAAAGAGAAGGAAACAAACAACAAGAAACAAAGGGAAGAATAAGGGGAAAGAAAAAACCAAAGGAATCATATTTGTTTAAGGGCGTGATGGTAACCTTGCTTTTGCATAAGGTCACTTAACCTCGATAAGGGCTCTCACCCTTTTCACTCCTACCTGATTCTCTTTATTATTTTATTTCCATATTCTCCTACGTCCATATATATACTAACTCGAGAATCGAAAAATATTCTGAAATACTTTAAATTTTTTTAAATTCTTTATGTCTTGCAAATCTTTCAATTGAGCATCATAGTAAACAATTACGGCAGATTAAGTATGCCAGTGATACTATTAGTCACTGGTCGCCAGTGATAGTATTAGTCACTGGTCGCCTTAGTGGCAATTGGCAACAGTTGAAAGAGACAAGAATAGGAAGAACGAAAAATAGGAAAAAAAAAAAGGTTTAAGCTGAACGACACATGTATATGCTATGTGCCCAACACATGACCCTTAGGCGGAGATTTTAGTCAAATATTGAACAATTTAATGTCAAATTGATGATTTTGATATGATTTACGAAGGTTTTACAGATGAAAGTTTTGAATTTCTTTTGTTAAAAATAAACTGAAACTTTGTGAAAGGTTATGATACAATATTCACCCTATTGTTTTGCATGAGTTGTGAAGGATTCGGAGATAGTAATTTTCCCCTTTATTGTCACTTTTATTACCTAATTTTACATTTAAGTGTGTTTATATATATAAGGAACAAAAAAAGGCAGAGTTTTAATTGTCATCAATATGCATAATTTTACTATTATACACCCACACACACATATATTTTGCTTAATCACAGACATATATAGAATAATTATTTTTAAATCACTATCCATTTTGTGTTCTTCAGTTTATAGTTTTACATTTTAAATATAAAAAACAATCTTGCAGTCTATTATACATATAACATATTTACTTCATAACAAGTCTTTTTTAATTAATTAATAAAATGTAAATAATAAAAATTAATTAAGAATCAGATAAATTTTACTCTGTTTTTTTTTAAATAGAAGTTGGCCACAAATAATTTCAATTTTTGAACACTTTTGTAATCATTGGATCGTAATCTAAGAATGATAATATTAATCCCATTATTGTTGGATCGTAATCAACTACAAGCTCGAATAGACATTTTATATATCATTATTTAATTTTTTATAAAATTGAAGAGAAACAAAAGTAAAACAATGTAAAAGAAAATTTTGGGGACTATCGTAGGGCCTACACAAATCAGATACTTCTCAGAAATGAGGGGTTTGAGGACTTTGTTGATCATGCCAAACTTTTCCCTTTAAAGTAGTCTAAACATATATATCTGTTGTTTATCATTACAGAGACAATTAATCCAAGGTTCGAATTGCATTAACCGTTCGATCAATATCTAAGGGCTAATAGATGGTTGGATAGATCATTTTTTCATATTTGCCTCAAGCTTAGAGGAAATTAACAAAGAGAAAATGTTGACTCGAAGCAGAGTTGACGTCAAAAAGTCATTACGTTCGACATGCCTAGGTCAGTCCGTGGCTGTTACCCAGCTACTTCCTCCAACATTCCAAGAAGCTTCTTTTTATTATTATTTTAGAAAACTTCATGTATTTAAACACCTCCCTTACAGCTTCGTTGCAAAATCATGATATATTCCCAAACCCTGACTCATCATTTCTCTCTCTGTTTCTTCAGTTACCTGTTAGTTTTTATTTTTATTTTTTTTGTGCCCTTTCACCTGAAGAATGGCGGCTAAACGGCTTCCTAGTGAATCTTGTTCCGACCAAGATGAGCCAAATGAGAAACGAATGAGACCTAGACCTTCTTTGGCATCGTACGTTTCAGAATTTTGCTGCAGCAATGCTTAATTTGTTCTTATATCTCTTTTCCCAAATCCATTCTCCTTTCGTTTCCATATGGATTAAAACCATTTGTTATTTATATTGATAGTTGTTTCCATACATATGGTGCAAACTTCTTATTCATAGCCTGTTTTCTCTTCATGAACAGTGTGATTGGGGAAGCTGTTATGGTGAATTACTTGTGTACAGCCTTGGAACCAGTCCTTCGAAGAGTGGTATGTAAAACCTTTCATAATATTTCTCATTGAAAGGACAGAAATGTTTCATTACTTAGGTGTATATGTACGCACATAGAAACATATTCAACAGGTAGTGTGACGAGACTACGCATTCATATATAATTTCAAGCTTTTAGGATGATTGGTTGTTGTCAATAGGTGCACTTTAACGTACCTGTTTATCTGTTTTTGCATAAACAAAATTTCACATTCATGCATAAATATTTACCTCAACTGTTTCAATTTTCACTTGGTAATTTCTGATGGAAAGTGCCCTTGTGGATACGTTTCCAGGTGAATGAAGAGGTAGAGCGCAGTCTTGGACAACGACTCCGTTCCTTCAGCAGGTCTCCATCTCTTCGAATCCAAGCACCGGAACCATCAACCCTTCAGCTGATCTTCGCTAAAGGTCTTTCCCTACCAATCTTCACCGGAAGCAAGATCACGGATGAAGAAGGCAACCAGCTTCAAGTCGTTTTGGTTGATACGAGGGGAGACCAAATGGTTCCGGTGCTTCCCCCCAGCCCAATCAAAGTAGACATCGTCGTTCTGGACGGGGAATTCCCAGCGGGAGACGGTAACAATTGGACGAGCGAAGAGTTTGACAGGAACATCGTGAGGGAGAGAACTGGGAAACGGCCTTTGCTCACCGGAGAGTTGGCAGTCACGGTGAGGGATGGGGTTGCTTCCATCGGAGAGATCGAATTCACCGACAATTCGAGCTGGATTCGAAGCCGGAAGTTCAGGATTGGTGCGAAAGTTGCACAAGGGAGTTTCCAAGGCGTCCGCATTCGAGAAGCCATGACCGAAGCTTTTGTTGTCAAAGACCATCGTGGCGAATGTAAGTTTCATTATTTCTTCTACGCTTTCTGTCATTTCCACATGATAATTTTGTCATAATTTATCATTCTAAAGAAGAATGGTAAGAGAATTTAGTAGCCGCAATTGGGCATTCTTTAAGTTGGCTTAAGATCTTGAAATTGAATTTTTTACTATCTTAATTAATTTTTAATTACCAACAAACCAAATTGAATTGATATTATAATAAATTTCCCACTAACACTGTAATAAAATGATTGCATACACATTGTTCTACTTACTAGCTGTTGTACTTTGCATCTGACCCTAGCTAAGATATATAGTATTGTCAATTTGTTGCTTTAAAAATCATTGCTCCTTTTGTTTATTAGAGTTGTTGATATATATCTATATTGATCTGATAATATGCCAACCCAATAGCTTAGATTAGTCAAATCCTGAGCAGACCAAACCTCACTTGTTTAACATAAAAAACCAAATCAACTACCTTTTGGGTGTTTTCTATTCTTTCTTTTTGGAAGTGAGAGAGAACATAGGGCATGCGTTCTCTCTTTTAATACGAGTTCACTTTTCAAATAACCCATTGTTAAACTATGATTTAAAGATCACGAATTTAAAGATTTTTATCATATTATAAAAGCGGAGATTCTTCTTTCTCAAATAATCGAGGATTATTTTCTTGCTGAAATTCAAGTTTTATTTAATTAAAAAAATTTAATTTTAACTGTTAAAACATCAATTTGAGAATTTAACTATGCCTATGTAGCTATGTTTGATGTCTATTTAGTACAATAGTTAACTAGCTATCCCATATAATTGGTTAATGTATCAGTTTTAAGGTTGAAGAACTTTTGCCTTTGGCATCATCTTCGAGAAATTTACTTATGATATGTGTGTGGTCTCAATTAACTACACGTCATCAAGCTAATAGGTTAATTTTTTATATATAGTGAAACTCTGGGACCATGGGCACTCAATCATGTATATTCAGATAGGGAATCCCCTTTTCATGCTTTCAAACCATTCAAGTAATTTTCAGTCAACAAAAGGCTGCAGTACGTCTGCAGTTCTGCTGAGTTCTATTACTTACCAAATAAATAATGCCAAATCGGCAAAACCATGTGTTTGTTGCCAATGATGCAACCTTAGAGCCAGATACTGGTCGTCCACCTTTAAGGAAATCATTACTTTTATTCTATTGCTTTTCATCAGGGGGGCTCTGGCCTCTGGTCAATAGAGTGATATGTTTTGGTTACATGAAGATCAATGCAATGGCCTTAAATCAACCTTTTTTTTTTTGTCCTGGTTAAAGTTTAGCACGTTTTGATCATTAAGTCGAGGCAAATTCTCTATTCGGCAATTTGATTAAGCTGTGGAAATATGAAACCAATTTGTTCTTGAGTTCTTTGGGAAAATTTTATGCCAATTAATGGGTGACAATGTTTCTTTCTTTTCTTATTGAAGTGTACAAGAAACACTATCCCCCAATGTTAGACGATAAGGTTTGGCGTCTAGAGAAGATCGGAAAGGATGGAGCATTCCATAAAAAGCTATCCTTTGAGGGTGTGAACACAGTGCAAGATTTCTTGAAATTGTCAGTCGTTGATCCAGCCAAGCTTAGAAGGGTAAGTGTTTGCAATCACTCGATCAGATGCTGGTTTAGTCTTTCCTTATGCTCAATTTAACTGAAGCAATAATTTGGGTTTTCTATGATATTATTGAACAGATTTTAGGTCCTGGAATGTCTGAGAAAATGTGGGAGGTCACAATCAAGCACGCCAAAACTTGCGTTTTGGGTAACAAAAATTATGTTTTTAGGGGCCCCAATTATACAATCTTCTTGAATCCGATCTGTCAACTCATGAAAGCAGAGATTAATGGGAGTATATATCCTACTCACAACCTGAGTAACATGAACAGAGTATGTGTTATACTAAGCTAAATAGTTTAAGTTCTTTTCAGGTCCCCAAGAGTCTATTACCCCAATGTCCCTCTAATTTTATACATGGCATTTGCAGGCATATATTGAAAATTTGGTCAGACAAGCATATGCAAATTGGAATACATTGGAAGAGATAGAAGGAGTTTCCCATGAGATTGGCCTGCTCACACAAGGTGATTTCCTTTTCAAGCAAGTTTCATAACATCAAACTTGAGCTAATTTTGGGCAATTATAGTAACATTTTAACACGAAAAATTTTGTGCAGGTGATGAGCATATGGCAGATCAATATCCCAATCATCAACAAATCACGGTGAGATCGTTTCAACCAAATGGGTATTTGACGGGTGGATCGATTGAGGGATATATGCCAAACGAACTGCGGGGAGATGGCAGCAATTGGCAAGTAAGTCAGGCGTACTTAAACACCTCAAACGAAAATGGCTTCCGATTAAACATCTTGGAGTCTACTTCCGATGAGGATTTGACATCTCCAAGATCATTTATCACAGGTGGTTAATGGTGAATACTGAATTAATGTATAGAAGCAAACTAGTCCATTAGGGAGATGTCATCTGCTTTGAGACAGCCGTTTAAGCATTCAGCATGTATAAATGTAGGCAGATAAGGCGCAAATGCAATTTCCGTACCTGCCATGCATCTTTTAACCAATTCTATCTTTCTAAGCTACTGTATACTTCCCCTGTAAATATATAAATAATCACAACACAAGGAAATATCCAGTGCCGAGAGGCACAGTGAAAATGTCCTTGAAGCATTTCCAAATTGCATTTGCCCTGTTTCTCAATCCTTGATGCGACTTCTTTTGCTCTGCCAAGCCTTAACTCTACACCACATGAAGGAAAAAGAACAGTTGGCAAATTTCAAGGGCAAGGTTAAATTTGCTGCTTATCTGCCCAGGCTTGAGTTTTATTGAAGCCAGAATGAGCTGTCCCGAGCCCAATTGTCTGCCCCTTGTAATCGTCAGCAACTTACCGATTCCTCATCTTTCAAGGCTCTGACCAAAATTGAGGACGGTCCAAGGCTCCAAACTTGCCAATGGGGACTGAAAAGCCCAATTTTCCAACTTGTTGCCCTTGCCTCTCGTGAAGTCACTTGCACAACCCAATCCAACCTTTTTAGTTAATGAAAACTTAGTTTAGTATTGTAAATGCAATGAAATGTTATGACACGAATCTTGATGGCTTGGTGCACTTGAAATCCTCCTTGAGATCTTGACTTCGAAGGCTACCAGCAGCGTTGGTGGCAATTGTCGAAACCTTAAAAAAAAAAAGTTACCATGTAAGAGTTATAAATTTGAATAAAAATTGTAATGAAAGTTTACAATTATTTTGATTTAAGTGTTTGATATTGTTGTGCTGATTAAAAGTGTAGCTTTGGAATAAAATTCAAAAAAGATTTCTAGCAAGATAAAATTAAAGCATAATACATAAAAAAGTGTCTCAATTATTTAAAAATATTCAAATAGTTTATTATTTTTCTATTATGTTTAATTAAGTTTTTGTACTTTTCTTTTTACTTAAATAGATTTTCATAATTAATGGTTGACTAATTATTATTAGTCAAAATATCACTTGTAATTTTATATTCATGTAACATGGACATAATATTAACGTAAAAAGTAAAAATATCACATGACTATATCATAATGTTACATCAACATGTCATATTATTATTTAATATGATATATTAACATATCACTTTAACACCACATGATATAGAATGACAAGTGATATTTTGACTAACAATAATTAGTCAACTATTATTCGAGCTTATTTGGATCACAATAAAAATATAAACTCTTAATTGAACGTAATAAAAAAACATAAAAATATATTTCAATTTTTTAAACTAATTCAAAGTTTTTTTTAAAAAAATATTATGCCTAAAATTAATCCAATGTTAACTAAAAAGTAAATTGAAAGAAAAGCAAGCGCTCAAAGTCAGCTACAATACGTTATTGTCATCACAATCAATGGATTGTTGGTCTAATTACTAACTACTTGCTATTAAAAAAATTTACTTATTACTTATTTTCCAAATGCACCGACTGTACATAAAGTTCCAGCACCAGGCTCAATTTCTTGGTCAATCTTGAATTCATGCTTGAGTTTTTGAAAGTTAGAAACCAGTCGTCCAATTTATCCAACTTCTTCTTCCTACTGGGCTGCTCTTTATTTCCTGGTGCCTCCTTTTTCCTTGTGTTGATTTTAGGTGTAATCTATGATTTAGACAAAACATAAAATTAGGCTCTATGAGGCTGGGACCAAAATTGGGCCACCCTAAGCTCACGAAGGGACAACAACCCCAGTTAATTTATCAATCCTAAGCTCACCCTAAGCTTCTCTAACGGGCTTTTAGCTCCCGCAACTCTGCAGAGCCCAACCCAAACTAACCTTTCTCAATCCATAGCCTAAGAAACTGCTCTCAGTGTCTTCATGAGCTTCCTGTTAACAATTTGAACAAAGAAGGAATAGGAGAACAGTAAATTATATAGGAAAATTATCCGATAAATTATTAACAGAGGTTTTAAATTTCACCATGAAGGTTAAAGGTTCATCATATATTTAAAAAAATTAATAAATTAATATAAAAAATAAAAAGACATGTGATAATATTCTAACTTTGGTGTAATGTTTTAGAAACTTCGTCGCCGATGCATAGAACAATACTTCATATTAGATAGAAAAAAATATTTAGAAACTAATTGGTGGTGTTGAAAACATTAACTTCAAGAAAAGTTATTCATGTTAATATATCAATTTTTATTTAGGTGTCTAATCTTATAATTAAATTTTCTGTTTTATAACTGATGTGATAGGAAAAATCTATATAATAATTTATCGTAACTTCATACTAATATTATACTATATAACACATGAAACTATTTGATTAAAATTTATAACAATGGGACACAAAATTAGTAACCGTTTATGGTAGATTTTTTTTAACACGTTAATTAAAAGAATAAAATATTTCATTTAGGCTTTTATGAGGTTGCTAATATATAACTATCGTAATTTGGGATAAAGATTGAAGAATACTGATACAAAATTAATAGAATTTCTGGTGTTATTGACGGCACTAGTTGTCCATGGGCTTTATTTGGTGATTTTAACACCATCTACTATTATTAAATACATTGGAATTAAAGGAATTAAATACACTGGGATAAAAACCATGAAAAAGGAAAAAGAATACCCCTAAGATGTCTTTCTAACGACATAACATGCACAAACCATTACGCAGCAAGTCTATCTACCTCCAATACCTTTTGTACAGTACCTGCCAAATTTGCAACATCTCTCCATATTATCCAACCCTCCTTTAAATCTTTAACAAATTTTGCCAATTCATGTGTAACCCTATTTGCTTCCCTACGACAAAATTCAATGGTTGCTCATCCATGCTGTCCCATGGCGATTACACAATCTTCAACCACATGTCCTGCCTCACCAATATTCTATTGCTTGTTTTTAATCCAATTTAAAACCTGCTTACAATCAACTTCAATAGTTGAAACCTGTTCATTCTCTTGAGAACACGTTGTGAGAGACCATAATACTACCGTCAATTCGGCCACCGCCATGCACAATACATTAATTTACATTAATTTTATTTGAACACTGATTTATATTTTAGTATAAAACCCAACAGGAGAATAATGTTCGCATCGCTTATCCTCGCTTATAACCAACGGGTTTCATTTTTCTCCATCATGGATGCCCCATTGGTCGGTTACTACTATAGCCTAGAAACTTGCCACTAGTATTAGAAGTATCAGCTAAACTTTCTCGCATTCATCATTCATGGGTTAGCTGGTTTTTCATTTTATTTATCCAAAATCTGATTGGTGTTCTTGCATATATATAATGCTGAATTTTTACCAATGTGAGGTTCCTAATATTTAGACACAAAATTTGATTTCTAATTGATGAATGGTAAAATAGTTTTACAATTACGATTGAAATACTTATGCCTTTGAAGTATTAAAACCTGTCCAAATTGTTTTGAGTTTTTAATAACTGATTTGTTGAAATCTATTTAAGTTTAACATTGATCTACGAAAATGTCATAATTGTCGTATACTTATTTGATTTTTCAAGGGATATGATGCGCAGGCCTGACCTGGGCACTTGGCTCCAAATTTTATGCAAGTCAAGGTCAATAGCCATATCTAATCTCTTCACCTATCTACAAAGTGTCAATTATAAATGTCATGTCTTTCTAGCTCCAGTAGAATAATCTTCCAACTTTCAAGAACTTTTTTCTTCTTTGAAAATAGTGAAAGCAATTAATAGTTACAATTGCAAAAGCATATAGGAAAATTACTTTTACAATTGAAAATAAATTAATCGCAATATTGATTTTCCAGACAAAAAAGTCTATTAACCATCTGTTCTTTAACTTCAGCCACACATGGATCTTTCACCCTCTTTCTTCTCAATCATCTCCATCTTCTTCCACTTAAATTTTTTCCAAGTATCTTACTCCCAAGATGATGTCATCTTTACTTCATGCTATCCATTTGATAGTGGAAACCTTCGAAATCTTTTATATCCTTTTTGGACCGATGATCTTGATGGATCTGCATATTGTGGCTATGATCGTGCAGTGTTTGTGGGAAAAAGTACTGCTTAAAGACACCAATTACCTGGTCATTAGGTTTCAAGACATAAACCCAAAGTTTCCTTGAATGGTCATCGATGAAAGTCACAAAGTAAAGTGCACTACCAAATGTTTTTGTCTTCATAGGACCACAGACATTTGAATGCACCATCTCAAGCAAATCTGATTTTCTGGACAGCGGATAACTTTTAAAAGAGACTTTGTTTTGTTGTCTAGCCAAGCAATGAGCACACTTTTCTAATCTTGCACATTTCAACCCTGAAAGTGATTCTTCTTGGTTAAAAAATTAAGTCCCTTCTCATTAATGTGGCTAAGTCTCTTTTGCCATAACTTTAAGAGTTGTCATTGTCAACTGCATTAATAACATTATTAGAGACTAAAAGCTTGGTCTAGTACAAACCGGAATGCTTCTTTCCATGTCCCATAATCAAAGAACCCTTAGTGAGTTTCCACTTTTCACCACCAAAGGTACTGAAATAACTCTTATCATCATGAACACCAGTAGAAATCAGATGTAAATAGTTGTTTGGTGCATGTTTAACATTGTTTAAAAATAGTTTTGTCCCAATACTGGTTTTCACACAAACAACTTTAATACTAGTCACCCTTGACACACCATTATTAGCCATCCTTAAAATCCCATAATCACCCGAAGTATAAGATGTGAAGAAATCCCTCCTTACTGTCACATGGGAACAAGTGCCACTATCGACAACCTCGACTTGTCTCATTACAAACAACATTAATCAAATTTTCATTGAGAATAGTCACAAGATCTTTTATAGTAGCAGTGGCAACATAATCATCATTGTCACTGTCTTTCTTTCTTGCTTGCCCTTGTTGCTCTTGTTCTCATTTTTTAAATGATAATAAAAGCTTTTGGTATGTCCCTTTTTACCACGATTATGACATTTGAGATTTTTATACTTAGACTCTAATTGACTCTTATTCTTACTTTTACCTCCATTGTTTCATCCCTAATTACTTTCTTTGCTTCTCTCCCTATTTTCAATAACAAGGACTTCAGATTGTGAAGTTGATGCCTCTTGAGTTCTTCATCTCACCTCTTCATTCAAGACAACAATTTTACATAGTTCATGGTAACAACACCACTAGGAGCAGAACTAGTCACATGGAGATTTTCCCAAGAATCAAGTAGAGTATTAAGCAACTAAAGTCTTAAAATTTCATCTTTAAATTTGACACCCATGCTAGACAATTGGTCAAAACACCCCTGAAATTCACTCAAATGATCAGAGATAAAATTACCTTTCTCGTACGTCAAATTCATAGCTTGTTTCAACAAAAACAATTTATTGTTGCCAGTTTTAAAGGCATATAAGGTCTCAAGCTTTGCTCACAAAGTTCTAGCATATGAATTATTGATAATATGATTCAAAACATTGTCATCTACCCATTTTCGAATAAAACCACAAACCATCTCATGCTCAAAAGCCTATTCTTCATCAGATTTAGTCTCAAATTTTTTAGTAGCAAATATTAGTAAATGTAGCTTTTTCACAATAGTAGATCTTTCATCTTTCCTTTCCATTTGTGATTGTGCCATTCAAACTGATCATTCTACTATAATTAGGATCCATTTTTCAATCAAGCTAAACCCACAAATAACAAATCTACTCTGATACCAGTTGTTGGGAAAGGGTATTGATATAATGAAAGTAACGGTACAAAATAAAAGCTTTCCCGCTCGAAAGAACATGTGAGGAGTAAATATCCATCCAACAAAATATCCTAGACAACAAATATAATTCTGAATGCACAAAATAAAACCACTAGAAAACACATGATTTTTAACGTGGAAACCCTCTCCATGTGAGAGGTAAAAACCACAGGACTTGGTCCAGAAAAGTAATCCATTATAAAAGATCAATAAGTACAACAAAGAATCAACCATCAATTCTAGAACTCATAATAGCCCTTACTCACTATCAACAAAGTAGAAATCACCAAACAACAATACATAAAACCCAAAATAAATGATATCACAGCCTAACAAATAAAGAAGAGAAAAATGCAATCGGATCTTATAGATTGAAGCTCACAATGTCAAGAACAACATACTAAAATTTCATCAAAATTGGACCATAAATTGCCTTTCGATCAATACCACAAAGCAAGCCAAATTTTTTTTCCCAATTCTTCTTTGTCGACACTTTTTCCTCACCTTCTAGAAACAATTCCCTAATCTTAAAAAACAGAAGCCCTTTTTTTTTTATTATTGATTTAAGTTATGGACTTCATTTGAGGAGGATCCACAATAGAGTTTAAGCTCAAGTGTATACGGAATTAGCCCTTGTTATAACTATCAGTTCCTAAGAATTCTAAGTAGTCTACCTTAATCAGTTTGGTCAATGGATCACAATCCAACAAGTGGAATTATTTTCTTGTAAAATATTTTACATAAACAATTTTTTTATTAAATTATTTTTTGGTTATCAAACGGATTGTAAATTCTAATAAAGAGGACCGAGTGGTAAAGGAAAACTAAAATTACTAGAGTAGAGATTGGTTGCTAATAGTAAAATCAAACAGAACCAACTAGTTTGAAGTAAGACTTGGTTGTCAAGACTTTTTTCTTGCAGATGAAGGAACAACCAATAAATAAAGAATTAAGTAGTGTTTTAATTTAGGTATTTAGATCTTTTTCTACTAGTATACATTAATTAATGGCTAAATTTTTTTTTAGCCCTACAATATAAGGTGTTTTTGGAAATAGCCATTCAGATAATTTTAACTATTTTTAACCAAGAGATGAGATTTTGGGACAAAAATGCCCTTAATGAAATCTCTTCATTGACATGCACTCTCATTCATGTGTATATTGGGCAAAATAAATATACACAAAAGCTTGGGCAAAATAAAATCATGTTGCAGGAGATAGTGTTTTTGATATTCTGAACATCACCACAAACAAAAATGTTGTGCATATTACACGGTAGGTCTACTGACTGATCTTTTAATTCAAGTCAGGGATAGGAAAGTGTTTGAATAAGTTTACAATTATTACACGGTAAGTTAGTGAGTGAATGTCAATTTTTTTGTGGGTTTAGTGATTTGAATGCCATAATGAATGAGAATGTGGTTTAGTGTTTTGTTGTTAAATGAGCATTATTATATTCTGTTGAAAATGGGTTTCAGATAGTAAGTGAAGGTTAATAGTAAACCAAACGAGAAAACGGTCGTGATGAATCCAAAGTTTCGAGAATGATGTGAAACCAGAAATCCCTAATACGATGGTGGATAGAAAGAAAGAAGATGTGAAACTAAAGCACGAATTGGTCGTTCTATAGTAGGCCATATGTGACACGGCTATGACATAGTAGACTTTAGAGTTTGTGACACGCCATGGTGAGAATGTGTAACACAACATGGTGAGAATTTGTGACATGGCATGGTGATAATGTGTGATATGGCATGGTGAGAATATGTGACACGGTTGTGACATGGCATGGTAGGAATATATGACACGACATGGTGAGAATGCATGAAACGACATGGTGAGAATGTGTGACACGACAAGGTTTAGAGTTTGTGACATGCCATGGTGGGAATGTGTGACATGGCATGGTGACAATATGTGACATGGCATGGTGACAATATGTGACACAGCTGTGACATGACAGGGTTTAAAGTTTGTGAGATGGCATGGTGGGAATATATGACACGACATGGTGTGAATGTGTGAGATGGCATGGTGAAAATGTGTGACACGGTATGGTTTAGAGTTTGTGACACGCCATAGAGGGAATATATGACACGGCAGGATAAGAACATATGACCCATGAAGGGAATATGAGAGATGACTTGGTGAGAATATGTGACACGCTAGTGTGAGAATGTGACACACCGTGGTATGAATATGTGACATGCCTTGGCGAGAATATGTGAGACGGCATGGTGAGAATATGTGACATGGTGGTGACATGGTGGGGTTTAGAGTTTGTGACATGCCATGGCGAAAATCTGTGAGATGGCATAGTGATAATCTGTGACACGGCATGGTGAGAATATATGTGACACGCCATGGCTTGAAAATGTGACACGACATGAATTTAAATAGAAAAAATGTGGACAAATAAAGAAACCGTTTGAAATTCCATGGCATGCATATTAGCGGTTGAGGTGTCTAAAAGGCCATCACATTTTATTATATTTTTAGCTCGTAAATGGCTATGTGAAGGAAGTAAGACAGTTTGATTCATTCGTCATTCCCAAAGGGGCCAAAGTGTTTGACTTAGTTTTGAGCAAAGTTAATGACATCATAGCAACAATGTCGGTTCTGCTTAAAGAGGTCAATCAGTCCTCAAATAAAACTTTCTTCTGTTTGGTAATTTTTTGTTGGGTTGCTTTATGAAATGTTTGTGTTTTTGCTTGTGATATGTTTTAACTATTTTCTTCTTGGTTTATGGTTTTTGGGTAAATTGTGGAGAGAACTACAACATTTTTATAGATATGGTTTAGGGTCGTACTAAAATTTTTAGGGGGTCTGCATATGGTGTAATAAGAATAAAAAGGTCTTCGATTTGTCATGTACTGGGTTAACTGTTTTTGGAATTTTTAGCTTTTGTTTGGAGTTTAGGGTGTAAACCACATAGTCACCATAATCCTTAACATGTCACCTAAGTGGGTATTTTAAGGTGGTTTATGTAACGAAACAGTAATTATAGTTAGCATGTCACTACATGGCAGGGTTGGCTTGTCACGACATGGCTCAGTGTTAGTGTGTAACAACATTTTACTTGATCTGCATAACGTGTAACAACATATATTTCTTCAATCTTACATGTTGTGGGTTAAATGTTTTTAGGTTTAGGGTAGCATTACATGTATGGCATGTGGTGATCGCATGGTTATCATGGCATTTCGTGTAACGAAGCAGTAATTATAATTAGCGTGTCATGACATGGCATGGGTTGGCGTGTTACAACATTTTACTTGGTCTGCATAACGTGTAACAACATTTTACTTACTCTGCATAGCATGTAACAACATTTGACTTGGTATGCATAGCGTGTAATAACATATATTTCTTTCTTCAATCTAGAGAGTATGATGACCTTAACACTTTGTTATTGTGCCACTGGAGAAGTGAGCATTCAAGGTCTCCATTAACACCCACTATAAGTGGTCGCAATTGCATTTCATCAACAAGACTCTCTAAGAGAAAGAGGAGTACGATGCATTCAAGCATATGTGCTTTGGAGTGTTGCTGGACGTCTATCCATGAGGTTACTTTTGCGTTGGTCTCTTGCAAAACATCATGGTTCGTCTAATCACTGAAAGAAAGTCAATGGACCATGAGTTATGGTTTACCATTGGCAAGAGTAAGGCACATCTATCAAAGTAGGAGTTCTACTTTAACACTAGACTAAAGTTTGGCCCATTGCCCGATGTATTCACATGATCGTACAAGGTTGTTCTCGATGGAATTCATGCGAGATACTAGAACGGATAGCAAAGTGTTAAGCTACAGTCATTGCTTGATACGTTCCGAGAAGGTAACTTTTAGTGACTAGGAGACACAATCAAGATGGCACTCGTCTTGATCGTGAATAATATTTTATTTGGTGAAGACTACCGTAGACGGGTGACACCTTGGCTCTTGTCATTGGTGGAGGACATCGATGCTTGGAATGTCTTCCCCTAAAGTCACTATGTTTAGAGGCTGACCGAGGACTACTTATTGAAGGGGTTTGAAGTGCTTACTGCCAACTTTCAAAAGGATAATCGTTTATGCTACAACATTTATAGATTTACATGGGTGATACAGGTCTTGTAATGTAACATTTTTCAATTTCCTTTTGACATAATAATTTATGGTTGCCCTCGTTTATCATTTATGGTAATGGTTACATTTGACTTGAGGTTCTAGGCACTAGAGACAATTCTTGATTTTTGAAAATTAGTTACCCTTTTTGATTTGAAGGATGGCGTTTACCCATATATGGGCAGATGGTAGTGCAATCAGAAGCCGAAAGCCTTCTACAAGGTGGTTGAGAAGTTGGAGTCATCTTAGCAGTGAGTGAACAACTACTAATTTGTGCTGTGAATCTATATAATATTTATCCAAAAATATATCAAAATATATTTTTTGCAGTTGTGGGACACGAAACCTTAGAGGCAACCCTAGATGAAGCGACAAGGGAATATTGGATGGACATCGAGGTCCTCTTATCTGAGGGGCACCAGTACGTGCCAATAAGGCACATGAAGGATCAAGCGGAATAGGGTTTAGGTGTGAGGGTAAAAAGGAGGAACTTGAAGGAGAAAAGAACCGTTGGTCCCATTAAATGGAGGTGCATCGTCGCGTCTGGAAACGAGGTGCCATTTGGCCTTGAGTTGATGAAGGAAGGGGACAACCATGGCAATGTCAGTGAACCGTCGCTAAGGATGGTTTTGATGGTTTATGTTTAACAATTCTATATTTGATTATTAAATAACACAATAATATCTGTTATTGCAGCTGACCAATGTGACAACATCTCCTCAATAATCGACAAGACTTGTTCAGACGCACAGTGGTAATGAGCCATTGGTAATGATGGTTCTAACGATTTATGTTCAACAAATCCATATATGATTATCAAATAACATAGTAATACTTGTTATTGCAGTTGACCCATGCGACGATAGCTGTTTAACGACCAACAGGACCTACTCATATGCACGGTGGTAACGAGCTGTCGATAAGGGTGATTTTAATGGTTTATCTTCAACAACTCCATATATGATTATTGAATAACACAGTAATATTTGTTGTTGCAATTGACCCATGTGACGACATCTCCTCAACGACGAGTAGGACCTGTTTAGATGCACAGTGGTAACAAGCCATCGGTAATGACAATTCTAACAATTTATGTTCAATAATTCCATATATGATTATCGAATAACATAGTAATATCTGTTATTGTAGTTGACCAATGCGATGACAGCTCCTCAACGACTGACAGGACTTGTTCAGATGCACAGTGGTAACGAGCCACCGATAAAAACGGTTCTAATGGTTTATGTTCAACAATTCCATATATGATTATTGAATAATATAGTAATATCTATTATTGCAGTTGACTCATGTGACGAAAGCTCCTAAAGACCGACAAGACCTACTTAGACACATAATGGTAAGATCCGTTTGTAAAGACGATTTTTATGGTTTATATTCAACAATTCTATATTTGGTTATTGAATAATACAGTAATATTTGTTATTGCAATTGACCCATTTGACGACAATTATTGACGGTGTAGTCATAGCCTGTCAACTGCGATGGGCCATGCGAAAGCATACAAGAGACATGTTGGAGCTGAAGGCTTCAATTCAGTCATTGAAGGACGCAATGCAGACGTTTAAGGACTGTATTGTTGGTTAGATTCTAGACAGCATGAAATTACAAGTACGTTATTCTAGCTTCATTCATATACTGGTGGTTTATGTTTAATGGGTGTAGTCTTATATTTATTTTCAGTTTCAGGTTTAGGGTATTTTATAAGTTAACGGATTTTCTTATTTGCCTCGTTCTGTAAGGCGGTGCTTCATCCCATTATGATGGTGAGTATCATGATGATGCTGATGATAGGTAAGATGATGAACCTGGTATTGAGTGAAAACATTGACCATGACATCGATGGAGCTGAAGGAGACAATGTAAATCATGTTGATGACGTTGTCGATGATGTTGTGGCAGGGGATGTAACCCTTTAAGCAGTTGATGCTGAAAGAGACCATGTTCCTCAAATAGATGCGGTTGTTAAGATAGCTATGGGAGGGGATGGGAACCTTGAATTAGTTCAGGCTGAAGAAGACCATGTTCCTCAAGCTGATGCAGTTGTTGAGGCAGCTGTGGGAAGGGATGGGAAACTTGAATCAGTTTAGGCTGAAGGAAAACATGTTCCTTAAGCCGATACAATTGTTGAGGCGGCTGCGGGAGGGGATGAAAACCTTGAATCAGTTCAGGCTGAAGGAGACCATGATCCTCAATGCACTCCTGAAGGTAGCGCCTCATGGTTGTTGCGGATCCAACTGAAGCTAAACGGTCGAGTATGAAAATTTCAATTGAGTTGTGGAAGAACGTGGAGGGTGATAGGACGACATAGGAAAATGATGGAAATATGTCGATTTCATCTCTGCTCCTTGCAATATGGGTGGGCATTGGGTTATTGCGAAGATCGACTTGGTGAAATGGACGATAAATGTGATGGACTCCACAAGAACTTCTGCTGCTAAAGATATCGAACTATGTAAGACTCAAATGACATCCTTTATGATGATGATACCCATCATCTGCCACCAATCTAGTTATTTCAACAAAACGCACCGCAAGACAAAAGATTTCACACCGATGCCATTGGAAATTCATTTGCCAAAATCATTAATGCATTGCCAGAATGATAGCATCAGCTATGGTATGTTTACGATAGGGTACATTGATGATATTTTGCAATTAAGATCGATCAAAGTTAAGCAGAACATGATTGCAAATATGCATTGCCAATACACTTTAGAAATTTTTAACAACAGTTGTGAAAATAAACCGTAAACCCTGCCCCATGAACATATGGGAAGTTGTATGTACATTTTTTATAGATACAATTAATTTTAATATATGTACATTTTATACAATAATTTTTCATTTTAGACACAGTCCCTATAATGATCGGAGGATGTAAATTAAATTATTTGGTTTAGGGTACCTTCAACCTGTGGTTTTTTTACTGATGGTGTGTCACAACAAGATGTCAACGACATCTAACAATTGGAGTGTGACGTGTCACCCTATAATACTACAACAACATGGTGACGTGTCATGACAAAATGTCAACAACATCTAATCTTTGGAACGTGGTGTGTCACCCTATAATATTGTAATGACATGGCGAAGTGTCAAAACAAGATGTTAACGACATCTAACAATTGGAGCGTGGCGTGTCATCTTATAATACTGCAATGACTTATGTGTGTCATAACAAGATGCCAACGACATCTTTAGAGAGTGGTGTATCACTTATAATAATGCAACCACACGGCACCGTGTCACGACAAGATGTTAACGAGATCTTTGGAAAGTGCCGTGTGACCCTATAATACTGCAACAACTCTTGTGTGTGACGACAAGATGTCAATGACATCTTTAGAGCATGGCGTGCCAATCTATAATACTGTAATGAAATCTAATAATTGAAGCGTGGTGTGTCACTCTATAATATTGCAATGACATAGCAGCGCGTCATGACAAGATGTCAATGACATCTTTAGAGAGTGGCGTGTCACCCTATAAAACTGCAACGACTCGTGTGTCACGACAAGATGTCAATGACACCTTTAGAGCATGGCTTGTCACCCTATAATACTGCAACGACACAGCGTGTCATGACAAGAGTCAACGACATCTAACAATTGGAGCGTGTAACAATACCATATGACAATTAGTAGAATGTTGTTGTTTCCTGAAATTTGAGTCTTGTGAGATCATTTTTTTGTAAGGTATCTTTCCATGACTTATTTATCTAAAATTATAAAACTTGTTAAAAATACTACTCGTCGACATAAATTAAAATATTAAAATTAAATAATATATGATCTTAGCAAATTATCAAGTTCAGTAACAAACAATATGATAATTTTCTATTCATTGATCAAAACTAAATACAATACAAAATTCAAATAGTCAAAATATATCTACAAAATAAATCAACAAAAGAAAGACTCATAATATATCTACACCACTCCTTCGAACATGGGTACGCCCATGGATACAACGATGACATTTTCTTAGTCCATTATTAAACCCTAAACACCAAATATGAATGTAGGAAACTTTAAAAGGAAACTGTGAGAAAGTTACTTTACGTGGCTTACACATTTAGTTAGGTCGACAAATTGACTTCATCTACAAGACACTCGACGTTCTCAAACATTGTCCTTCGTATTGAACAGGTGTTGCGTGTGTGACCAGTTTCTCTGCAGGGTGAACATGCTTTTGGTCGTCATCCTCGTGGATACAGTTCAAAGAGAGCTAACAGAGCTAATACAGTTCAAAAATGGTAAGGGAGAGGTGATATAGTTCAACTGAGAGAGTTGAGGGAGCTGAAATAGCTGAGCATTTAATTTCTCTATGGCTGGAGGAGATATCAAGATATTAATTTGCCAGAAATGTTTTCAAGGGTATTTTGGTCCATTCATGCCAAATTTTGATAAAAATAGATAACTTTATATAGGTGACTATATATAAAATCAGCTTATGAGAAATGTTATTTCTCACAATTTCTTCTTAATTAATTTCTCTTTGCAAATTATAAAATAGGTTCAAACTGTTGAAATAGGCAATGTTTGCTATTTCATAGCTCCTTGTTCAAAACCAAGTAATGTGTTGTCTTAGGTTTGGTTGTTCTCAATGGCCAAACATCTTGGAAATATTTTTGATAGTACTGTGTTCTCTTGAAGCCATTCAAGCCGTGGAAAACCAAATGGGAAATGCAGTTGAATTCGTGCATTCCCACGTTGGATTGATGATGATGTCTAGCTTACAATCAAATGGTCCAAAGCTTGAAAACCACACGTTAAGCTGTTGTAGCCTCCAAGGCCGGCCCTTGGGTAAAGCCACCTAAGTAAGGGCTTTAGGCCCCCAATTTGGAGAGGCTTTATAATTTTATAATATAATTTATTGTATTAAAAATATATAAAAATTATAAAACATAAAAATAAAAAATAATTGATAAAATTACTTGTTTTCTCACTTTCTTAATTATGTATTTAGTAAATCTCAATTTTCTATTACTTTTAAATTTCTAAAATACTATATTATTTCTAGTCAACTAACGGTAATATGTATTTAATTATCTCTAACAATTATTTTTTTCTCACTTATTTCTCATATTTTCAATCAACATATTTAATGATTTTGAACAACTATTGTTTTTCCTATATATAAAACCAGTTATTTCTTTTTCAATATATAATATCGACTTTTGAATTCTTTTCTTCTTATTTTCGCTTTCTTCCTTCTTTCTTAAACTTCAATTTTCCTCCAAAGAATACACAAGAAGGCCTTTATGTTATTATCTTCATAAAGTCGTGAATCTCATTTACGGTTTACAATAAGAATTCAACAATTAGGTACTATTGTTCTAATATTTATAAACTTTTTTATTTTAATTTTTAATTTATATTATATTGTTATATTGCCTTTATTTTATATGATAGTTGATTTATTTGAATTAAAAATTTTGATTGTTGATTTTGTATTAGCCATTTAAAAAATATAAAAATTTTACATCTAACAAACCTAAAAGAATAAAAATTTAATAATTTTTTTAATTTTAATAAAAGAAGGTCTCATTGAATATTTCGTTTTAGGTCTTTGAACTTATTGAGCCGCCCTTGGTAACCTCGTACAAGCCAATGGGTTGCATTACGTCTGTTACCCGTCACTGCCTTTTGAATCATCACATCCAAAAAATTCTTTCTGCAAGTCAAGGTCAGCAGCTAAGATGATCTTTTCTTTCTTTCCATCTCATGGAAAATTCCTAGTGTTATAACTTTCTTGTTAACTCCAAGCCAATGGTCTGTTTCTTTGAAAATGATAGCACTGTCAATTAGTTGTCTTCTTTAGCTTCGCATCACTAATAGAGGCGACCCAATAAGTTCAAAGGCTTAAAGCGAAATATACAAATGAGGTTTTTTTTATTGAAATTAAAAAAAATTATTAAAATTTTATTCTTCTAGCTTTTTGAGATGTAAAATTTTTAATTAAACTTTTATAATCAAGTTCTTCTAATATGTCTTTTTCAATTGATAATATAGCCAATCCATTAAATCGTTCTTGAGACATTGCTGATTTTAAATAAAATTTTATTAATTTTAGTTTTGAAAAACTTCTTTTTCCTAAAGCAACACTTACTGGAATTGTTAACATTATTCTAAAAGCAATATATGCATTTAGAAAAGAATCGAGTTTTCTTATATGATTAAGTAAGTCAATTGGACTGTTTTCTTCCTGTATAATTTTTTTTAAAATTTTTAACTCTGAAAATAAATCTAAACCATCAATATCATAATAGTTGTTATATTTTAAGGAACATTCAAGATTAAAGCAATATTCTTTCAAACTATTATCATGTAATGACTTCAACTTTTTACCGTTATATAGAAAACAAAAAAAAAATTGGTTTTATATATAAGAGAAAAATAGCTGTTGGAAATCATTAAATGAGTTGATTGAAAATAAGAGAAATAAGTGAGAAAAAAATAACTACTAGAGATGATTAAATATATATGACCGTTAGTTGATTGGAAATAAGAAAATATAGTTGAGAATTAATAGCATTCTAGAAATAAAGAAGTGATAAAAAATTTAAATTTATTAGACACATAATTAGAAAAGTGAGGGAACAAATAATTTTTTTAATTATTTTTTACTTATATATATTTTTAATTTTTATATATTTTTAATATAATTAATTATATTATAATTATTATAAAATTATAAATCCTCACCTAAGGGTCGGCTCTGATCACTAAATAGGAACCTTTCAACTAAAACCATTCACTTTCTTCATGAAATTACACTACGCATGGATGCCCTCTTCTTCTTTTCACCCTCTTTCTTCTCATTCATCTCCATCTTCTTCCTCTTAAATTTTTTCCGAGTGTCTTACACAGAAGATGATGTCCACTTTACTCTATGCGATCCATTTGAATGTGGAAACTTTCGAAATCTTTCATATCCTTTTTGGACCGACGATCTTCATCGGCCTGCATATTGCGCCTATGATCACGAAGCGTACAAGCTCAAATGCAAACAGAATCAGCCCCCTGTTATAACTATCGGCTCCCAAGAATTCCAAGTGGTGCACCTCTATCAGCCTCGTGGTTTGATGACAATCCAACGACTGGAATTGGGAGAAAATACTTGTCCTCAGGAGATTTTTACATATAACATTATTAATTATTCTGACACCGCCGCAAACATTACTCTTTTTTACGACTGCTAAAGCAGGGGATTAGCGGATCAAAGTTTCACTTGCAAAAAGGAGCGAAGGGAAATTGTTGCTATGTTCTTTAAAAATGATGAAAATCCAAGAGGGAAGTATTGTGGGGAAGAAGTTGAAGTTCCGGTTGAGAAGAAGGCTCGGGATGGACTGATGAGTGGAACCAGAGCTCTCGATAAAACTTTACCTGAACCGTTTGAAACGAAATACTTTGCCGACGATAACTATCGTCGGCAATGCAAGGATTCCGGTGGCAGATGTGGATTCAACACGACTTCAACGAAAGTATTTGTCTGCTATTGTCGTGATCGTCCACATCTAATTAAATGCGAACCTGGTATGCCTGCTTCTTAATTATTTCTATTCCAATTTAACTCATTTGCAGCATTTTCCTAACCCTCCTTAGTTTTGATGTCAAGCCTAGTAACTAGTCCATTTAACTAAAAAGATGCTATTGAATCCTTTTTCTTCATAATCAGAAATACAGAGTCCACGAAATTGGTTGATATCCTGATAGATATATATATATGTATGTATATTGTCGGTCCCAAGTGTAGATCACAATTAGAACTCAAAGAAAAACTCAAGTTAAAAAGCTAGTCAGTACACTTCATTTTAATTTGATCCCTAAAATTAGGTCATTCAGACCTTTTGAGCATTAGTAATCAAATGATAACATCGCTTTTTACTTTTCTTTTTTTTTAAATTTTAGAAAATAAAGCGTGGAATTTGAGATAAAAAAATTCTAATTATTACTAGTTATGATACATAACCTTATCTCTAGTCCGCGCTTATTATTCTTTGGAAAAGCCTGCACGAAGCTGCACCTTTAATTAGGTGGGACACAGTTTATACCATTTTCCATAAATATATTGTTTGGTTTATTAGTGTGAGTTAATTTTTTTTCTTTTCCTCTTATTCTGTAATACTGTGTTTGGTAAGAAAGAAAAATATGATATAATTAATTACACAGTACCACTTCAGTAACACCATATTCAGCATGTAAGGAAAAATAAAATGACGTGGAACAATGGAAGTCACATGTACTTTACACTGATGAACAAAATACAAATATATACAAATATACTAGCCAAAATGTTAAATGCTCCGTTGGCAAGGTTGCTTCTTTGAGATCTAACGAATTCAAGAAAAAAAAATATAAATGTCGCTGCATGCCTCTACATACCTAGCTGATGGTTCGATAGACGGTGAAAATTTTTCAAAAGTTACTGAGGAGAAATCTAAATTTCTTAAATTAGAGAATGAAAATAATAAATTTATAAAAGATCACAGATCTCCACTTATACTAGTTTGATGTGATTTGCAATTAATTAATTTATTAAAGAAACCCTTTTTTGTTTGGTTGCAGGAGGCAAAGGTTTCAGTCTTGGAGTAAAGCTTGCCATAGGCATGATACCATTAACTAATTTTCTGCCCTTTCCTTTTTCTTTGCTTTCTTGATAATTGATAGTTCAAACTGGCTATATATTGTGGATAAAGAAAAAGGTGTTACCAAAATTTCAATATCGTTTTATACATTTTAGTTACTAAAACTTACTATTATATTCTTATTATTATTATTATTATATAAAACTGAGAAGATAATTTGAGAGATGAGAGAGAGAGAGTGAGTGAGCGAGTGAGAGAGAGAGAGAGAAAGCTTATGGGACAGCGTCTCGTGGGAATGGAGCGGCCGTTGGAAGGGATTCAAGCAAGAAGATCTGGAATCCAAGGGTGGCTTGGAGCATTGGGCTTTGGCGAGCAAGCCTCCATTTAGTTCTTGTTGACAACATTAGCCCTAGAGTCCCATGGAGTGCTTTGAAATCTATTTTCTATTATTGTGGGGTTGTCATGGATGTTTTCCTCCCTTCCTCGAATAAAGCCAGAGCTACTCGTTTCGCTTTCATCAGGTACAAAGAAAAGGAGGAGGCTTTCAGAACTGCAAAGCTTGGCAATGGCAGATTGGTGGATGGTAGGAGGATTTTCGTCAAATATGCAGCTCCTGGTAAGTCTTTACCCTCCTCCAAGTCAAGAAGGGTGGTGAGTCTAGAAAAGATCCTTCCCCTAAAAATGCTTTTCTTACTTATGCGAAAATTCTTAACAAAGGAGTGACCCATGGCGGCCAACCTTCAAACCATGACGTCTTGGGTTGTTCTCTTCAAAATCCTGTTAAGGGTAAGGAGCCATCTTGCTCTCAGGACAAGGTTCCCATTGTGTCTGCTGAAGCTGTTTCTTCTGTCAACGAGGGGTCCCCTCATATTCTCCCTGTCTATAATGTTCCTAACTCTAGGATGGAGGACGTTCTTCTTCCATCGGAGGAAGCTCCGATTATGTTTAATGTTCCTCTATGCAATATGGAATGGGTTGATCTTAGCGCCGTTGGAGTTCTTAAACAAGATTTTCTTTTGAGCAGTGTCCAATTTGGTTTGGCTTTAAATGGCATCTCAGCCACTGTCCACAGAGTCAAGAATTTCCAAGTTCTGGTTACTTTTTATGACAAAAAGGATATGTTGGCCATTATCTAGCATCACAAAGATCTCTTTGAGCTCTGGTTTGAGGACCTCATTCCGTATAAGCAATGGTGGGCATCTAATACTGGTTGTATATGGATTAAACTTTAGAGAATTCCCATTCATTTTTGGCATCACGATTTCTTTATCGCTCTTGCTTCCCATTGGGGATCGTTTGTTGCCATGAACAAATCCACTGCTACCAGGAGTAGCTTTGATCATGTAGTTATTCTAATTAAACCTCTTAACATCTCGTCCATTCCTAAGGAAGTTCAGGTTCGTTGTAATGGTGACTGTTTCGTTACTAACCTTGAGCCGCTCTTTTTTTCTAAAGCCGTTGATGTAAGCTTTGAAGGTTGGAGTCCCGTTTGCGGGACCAATGATTTTCTCTCAGATAGTGATCACTGCTCCTCCGATTAATGGACAGTTGGCGACAATGACATGCCGATGTGTTCAAAAGCTTCCATTCATGATGCTGACGGTTGCAATTCCCCAGTTTTCATTTTAGAAGAAGCTGAAAATCCTGACTCTCCTAGGACGTCTGGCTGGAACTCCCCCTTGCATGGCCACTCCCCCTTGCATGGCCACTCTCCCTTAACGTCTCAACAGGTGGATGATCTTAATTATAACGAGGTTGATCTTGCTACCGCTGGGATAGGTTCGCTTTTCTCTGGTGAAAAGCTAGAGGTTACTCGTGTTCAAAGTTTCTTTTCCTGTTAAAAAACTTACCCAGTAGTTAATGTTGGAATTAATAATACTCATGCAGCTTTCTTTGATCATTGTATGGATTAGGTTCCAGATGGGCCCATTTTTGACATGTCTCAAAATAGACTTGAACTGGGCTTATATTTAGAGTCTTTCTTTCGGTCCCATGTCGGCTTAAAGCTTGAAGGTAACTCTCTGGGTCGTGAGTCTTTGCTAGAGCCCGGGCTGCTGCTAGCTCATATTGATTCAGCAACTCATTTGTTCTCTAAGCCCTCGAATGTCTATCGCGGCAAAAACAACATAGCTTCTTCTACTTCAAGAGCTTTCTTTGCTGATAAGCTTGTTGATTTGGATTTGAGGCTCGTCTTTTTATGGCATCTAAAGGTGGCAGAATCGGGAAGAAATCCAGAGGAAAAAGATCTGGTGGCTTCATCAAAAGGAAGTGCAAGAATCTCTTCTCCGCTGGCAAATTTAAAAAGGTAGTTAAGTTCAACCCAACCAGGAGAAAGCTGCAATTCTTTGACGATGGTAATCTTTAAGACGTCACGGTAAGTGGTGAGTGTCTGGGCAGCAGGAATTTGGCCATGAGCAAGATGGATTGTCAAGAATCAGGTGATGTAATTCTTTGTGTTGACTCCACCGTCCAAGGTAATTCTATGGTTTATTTCTCTAATTCCTCCAAAATTCCTGACAATTCTGTTATTCCTGATGTTGATTATAATGGTAATTCCATGCTCCCAAAATCTAAATGTCTCGACTCGGCCATTATTCCATGGGTGCGCAACATTGAGTCTAATGTCACGGACACTCTCCCAATACAGCTCTCATCGGAATTTGTTGAATGCATTGTCCTTTATGATTCTAAATCCACTGTGTCTGTCGTAAGAAGAAGATGACAAATCAGGAGAAATATTAGAGAAATTCTGACTAACGAAGTTATTGAGGATGGGTTTGATTCTGACAACTTTGTCTTTGACGAGGATATTGCTAATAGAAATAAGATCATTTTATTGGAAGCTAACAGCACATGGGAAGTCGCGGTCAAATTAGGATTGGTTTTTGAAAATCCTAAAAAATTCATTGTAAACGAATTTAGGAACTTGGAGTTGGCTTTTAAGGTTCTGTTAAATCATTAACCTCCTATTTCTATACTGATCCAGTCTTTTTTTATGATCTTTATTACTTGGAATATCAGAGGCTTGGGAAGAGGTGAGAAACATAGAGCTGTTAAAAACCTTCTTCATAAGTCCAAAGCTGACGTTCTTCTTTTACAAGAAACCAAATTGTGCAAACTAATGCCCCGGGGTTTTAGAAGCTTAGTCAGCAGCAACGGTTTTAAAGGTGAACAATCCCTTGCTGTTGGTTTGTTTGGGGGATTGATTTTTCTCTGGAAGGAAAGCTTTTTCTCTTTTGATCTCAGCATTGTCAAGAGAAACTATATTCTCATTGTCTGGGCAATGTCTATGCCCCTAATGATGTGGTGGAAAGGAATATTGTTTGGGATGAATTGAGTAGTGTTTTCCTTGATCTTGAGGTTCCATGGTGCATTGGAGGGGACTTCAATGCGGTGGTTTGCAATGAAGAAAGAAGCAGTTTGATTGATGATGGCAGGAGTTCAGAGAATTTTTTTTGAGTTTATTAACAAAGTTCAACTTATTAATTTTCCTATGAAAGGTAGTAGATTCACCTGGGGTAATAACAGAGACACTGTTTCTTTTAGCAGAATTGACAGATTTCTTGTTGCTTCTGATTTTTTCGATTGGCAAAATGATTTGATGCAAAAATGCCTTCCGTGCTTCATCTCGGATCATAATCTGTTTTGTTAATCAAGGGCTATTATTGACTGCGAACCTAAATCGTTCAAAATTTTCAGTCATTGGCTTGACAATGATAAATTTCAGAAAATGTTCAAAGAGGTGTGGGATGACAGTGAAAAGTCTGAAAACAAGGGCATGGATATCTTGGACAGATAAAGAGCCATTAAGCCTAAAATCAAAGCTTGGTAGAAAGTCAGCTATGACCAGGTACATTCCCATATCGATCTTATTGAGTCTGATCTTCAGTGTAAGATGGTTGCCCTCCAAGAAGGCTGGATTGATGATAAGCTAAAAAGTGATATTGCCAAACTGAAAGCTGATCTTTGGGACCTTTATAGATTGGAAGAAAGATCCTGGTAGCAAAAATCAAGAATCAAATGGTTTCATGATGGAGATAGGAATACGAAAATCTTTCATGCTTACGCTTCCAACAGAAAAAGGATTAACTACATCAACAGAATTGTGGTGAATGGCAGATCGGTTGAAAATCCTTCAGATATAAAAGAAGAAGTGGCTTGCTTCTTTGAGTCGTTGTGTACTAAGAGGAAGGTCACTTATCTTAAAGAATTTAACTGTTATTTTCGATTTTTCAATGACCAGTCTGCTACAAATTTAGAAGTTCCTTTTTCCGAAGGGGAGGTGTGGGAGGCTATTAATGGATGTGATGGAAATAAGGCATCTGGTTCCGACAGATTCAATTTCTCTTTCTTCAAAAGGCAGTGAAAGTTGATCAAAGAAGAGATTATGCATTTCATGAATGACTTCTTAGTCTCTGGTCGCATAAATCATAAAATCAATAATTCTTTTGTCACTCTTATTCCAAAGTCTGGAAATCCAGATGGCCTTAAAGATTATCGACCCATTAGTTTGTTAAGCAGCTTGTAGAAGATTGTGTCCAAAGTCTTGGCCAATAGAATTAAAGTTGTGATGGAAGAAGTAATTGGAAAATCCCAATTCGCTTTCATTAAAGGCAGATGAATTTTGGACTGTGCCCTAATTGCCAACGAAGTTGTTGACGGGATCAAAAAAAGTAAGAAAGGAGGGTTAATGTTTAAAGTCAACTTCGAAAAAGCTTTTGACAGTGTCGATTGGGGATTTCTTGACTTCATCATGACCAAAATGGGCTTCAAAGAAAGGTGGAGAAAATGGGTCAGATCATGTGTCTTCTCGGCTTCTATTGCTGTCTTGGTTAATGGAACTTGTTCTCGTCGATTCAAAATGAGCAGAAGTTTAAGACAAGGCTGTCCTCTTTTGCTGTTTTTATTCAATCTGGTGGTGGAGGCTTTCAGGATCTTGATAAATAAAACTGCAGACATAGGTCTCATCAACTATATTAAAATCGGAAGGAGTAACTGTTCAATCACTCATCTCCAGTTCGCTGACAACACTCTCCTTTTCTACAGGAAGAACTTTGGGGATTTACTCAATACCAAAAGAATCTTGAAGTGTTTTCAATTAATTGCTGGTTTGTAAATTAACTTTTAGAAGAGTGTTCTCTATGGTGTGGATGTGGAGGACTCTACGTTAAATCAGTAGGCTGAATCCATCGCTTGTAAGATTGGCCATCTCCCCACTTCCTACTTGGGTCTTCCTTTGGGTGCTCGAGCTAATTTTGTTAATATTTGGAGACCTGTGATCGAACGTTTCGAATCAAGGCTTGCAGGGTGGAAAACTAATCTTCTTTCAAGTGGAGGTGGAATCACCCTCTTGAAATCTGTGTTATCTTCTCTTCCGCTTTACTTCATGTCCCTTTACCAGATTCTTGCCACAGTTAAAAATGAACTTGATAAGATTCAAAGGAGATTTCTTTAGAGTGCTTTCGAGGGTAAAAAGAAGATTCACTGGGTTAGTTGGGAAAACATCGACTGCCCTAAGGAGTGTGGTGGTCTCGGACTCACAGATTTAAGCATGAAAAATAGAGCTTTCTTGAATAAATGGATATGGAGGTACTGTTTGGAACCTAATAGCTGGTGGATAAGTGTTATTGCTGAGAAAGTCGGTTATAATCCCACTAACCTTATTCCAAGTGCGGGTGTTAACTCTCGAATGTCTCATGTATGGCACAATAATACCTCTCCCCTTTCTCCTTTCAATGTTCACTACAATTCTATCCACGCAGGACTAAGTTTCATTGTTGGGGATGGCCGTAACATCTCCTTCTGGCATGATGAGTGGCTTGAGGACTCATCCTTCAAAAATGAGTTCCCACGCATTTATGCGCTTGCCGAAAATAAACATGGCACCATCAGTGACTTTGGGGCTTAGCACAATAAGGAATGGATTTGGAACATTCAATTAAGAAAAAGATTATTTGGTTGGGAAGAGAGATAATGGACTAACTTTTCTAAGAAAATTAATGAGGTTACTCTTGCTAGAAATTTGAAAGACAGAGTTATTTGGAAGGGATCCCCTAATGGTATCTACTTTTCTAAGAGCTATTGTAGAAGCGTCTATCTTGGAAATCCGATCAATAAACGGATCTGGAAAGCTATCTGGGAAGGCCTTGCTGCACCAAAGGTTGAAAAATTGAGGACACACATTCCATTATCAATCTCATTGTCAACATTGCCAAATTTAAAAAAGCTTTCTCAAAATTATTTTGAAAAGTAATTCTTAACCTTGATCTTTTCTCATAAAATCAATGTTATTGATTAATGCACAAGCAAGAAGCTGTGAATTGGTTGTCTCCCATTACTTCCCCCACCACAAGTATCAACTAATTCACAAGTGTTTTCACTATGATTTTATAGAGGCTTTCTACCAAGCTAATAGTATACTCGTTCAAGGAAGTTGGGCACGCACACTTGGGAATCAAGGTAATGAAAGAGATGTTGACATAACTCACTAGTAACCCTGCATTATAGAAATCCATCATTAACCTCAACACATCAACTTTAATCACTACCGTTTCTTAAAGAAATTTAGATTAAAGTCATCAAGCCCCGATGCTTTACTCATATTGCAACTTACAATTGTGTACCAAATTTCTTATTTTGAGAAGTGTCTCTCAAGAAATTCAATTGATTCCTTTGATTTTTCAGGATTCCCCTCTATTAAGAAGCCCCTAATTCCTTCGTTTTCTTTCCCTAGGCTTAGGTTACCCATTATTGGACTCATTTCTAGTTTTTTTTTTGTTGTTGGCCTTTGTTGGGTGTTTGCTTAAGCCTTGGGCTTTGATTCTACAATCACCAGATCACAGTCCAACTAACACGCTTAAACCTTTCAAGTTTAAAGCCCGACCTCTCTCGATTGTAGCCCAAGCATGTTGGCCTTCAATACAGCCACTCCAGTCTGAGTACTTATTTAAACCCAACTCTGATTCCCGTTTCCCTCCTAATTGCTTTTATTTAAAAACAATGGTAAAACTTCTAACATTATTGTCTTCTATCTCCTCACCCGACAATCATGTCTCTCATATTTTAACAGTTGTCATTTTGATCTCTTTGACCTTTTGACTCTTCATTCACCTTTTGACTACTCCCTTGCATTTCGTCAAAGCTATGCTTAGTTGGATTAGGATCATCAATGTTCTAGCACATTAGGCTTGACACCTCCGATGAGTCACTCTTTTTTCTATCCTATTTGTCATCCTCCATAGATGTAAACATCTAGACTTTGTTATCCTCAACAATGATTCTTAGAATAATAATTTGCTCATTAAGTTTCATATTAATTATCTTCAAGATGGCTTCTTTTTTATTGACTTCAACTTGAACTTGGGCATAATTGATTCTTTCCATTTTTTTAGTTGCTTTATCAACTTCGATTAATTTCCCCCATTTACTCACCACTAATATGAATAACTATTCTCCCTAAATATGTGGTGGAATGTTAGTGACTCAAATCCATATTTTTTATATCGATTGAAGAAATATGTGATAGTATGGCCTTAATAAATTGGACCATAGTAGAAAAATCTTTCGGTAGCATCTTAATGAGACCCTCATCTCTTCTTACTCCCCGAAAGTTAATAACATGTCAAGATCGCCAAGTGTTCGAATAAGCATAGAGACCCTTTTCAGAATACTTGGACTGCGCCACCTATAGCTAAATGTTTCTCTTATGTATCCGATTACACTTCGATTAAGCCAATCTCTTTATTTCATTGGATATTCAATCTCCCATACACTTTTTGCTCCATCACAAGCAAAATCTCCATCTTTTTTTCCTTTTCATTCTTTAGTGATATTGCCTTAGGTTCCCTTGATTTGATGCTCTCCTCTTGTTCCACCTTCCAATCATGTATCAAGGCTTCTTAGTAGGTCTTTTCATTATTAATGGACCTAAACTTTATCCTTTTAACTAGATCTCTTTCTTGTGGTTCCATCATTTTGACTCTATGCTTTTTCTAGCCAAAGGATGTCTTCTTAGTCCTTAAGAACTACCCATCCACCAATAAGCCATTGCCATGAGATATCGCCCTCTTCAACTCATCTTCATATTAGTACCTAACAAAAGTGAAGATCGACTATCTCCTTCTCTACTTGGCGTTCCCTTTAACAATGTGCAAGTTCATCACCTTCTCGTAATTTTCAAAAGCTTTCTTGAGTTTTCGCCACTTTGTCATCGGACTCATATTGTCCAAATACGTGGTAAAAAGCTTTTTCTTACAACAAAAGTCTTCAAACAACAATCCATAATAACAGTAATAATAAAGTATAAATATCTAAGTCTAATGCATAACAATTAAATTCTTCCCAAGATACACTCTTCCCAATGCTCATTTTTTAATATTCATAAAAATGTTAATAAAAGAGTGAGCTCACAGCCAAACAAGTAACATCATTTAACTAACTAGATCAAGTATAAGAAACAGTACTTTAAAATCATAATTCTCAATTCTCAATATTTCGTTAATAAATTACAATTAAATCAACAATTCAAAAATAGTATGATTTAAAAACATTTCAAAATAATCATTTTCATTCTCTTTTGACTATATCACAATCAACAATAGTAGTCCAAAATTCAGAATGACAATCCGTTAATGATTTAAATTTCAAGTCTATGCCACCAGTATAACTCCCTAAGACTTAGGTACACTGTGAATGCAACGACCTCTCCCCGGTAGATGCCGACATCCAAGACTTCTGGAAAAGACTCGCCAAGTCTCAAACAAGCCTGTCTAGAATTTGCTCGTTAATCCACTACATTCAATCACCATATAATAAAGATACTTTCATATACTAAATTGAACCATAAATATAAAAATCAATACAAACTTTTTCCCTTTTATTCGTAAGTATATGCATTAAAATCTATAATCCCCAAATTAATGCTTATATAAAATTTAGAATTCATTTACAACTTAATAAATAAAATGCTACGACTTGACCCTTAACAGTGGAGTGACTCGTAATAAAATGCTATGAGATGCCTTACCTATCCACGGTGGACC